>NW_022200123.1:1526153-1549618 GCF_009176525.2 Contarinia nasturtii | reverse complement strand
AAAAAAAATGTTGGAAACTAAAACAAAATGCAAAGAAATAGTCTGACGTTCACCAGATAGTTTAAAGCAGTGATTTGGATGAGAAAAAATTTTCCGCGAAAATTATTCGAATTTGCTAGGGTTTTTCACGAAAAAAGTGAAGACCTTTTTTTTTTTTTTAGCTCTTTACTTTGTTTGGGTGAGAAAATTCTTCCGATTTGCTAGGGATTTTCGCCCCAAAAAGTGACTTCCAAAAAAAAAAAAAAACGATTTTATTGTAATTTCCTGAGGTTTTGCGCGGATAAAATTCTTTCGATTTGCTAGGGATTTTCGAAAAAAATTTGAATACCAAAAAAAAAAAAAAAAAAACGAAATTTGTTGTTCAGATGAGAGAATTTTTAGTTTTTGAAAAATCACCCCCCCCTGTAAAATGTAGCTCGCACATTACTGGTTTAAAGGTTCCTCTAGAGCAGACAATATATTTAGCTGTCGTCATCTGGATATTACAGCTCATCTGGATATCGTCAGCAGATGATACACAGTGAAAACAATAGAATTGATTGTTATAGGTATATAAGCTTGCTATATACTGGTATTACTATAACAATCACTTCTATTGTTTTCACTTCGCATCATCTGCTGACGGCATCCAGACGAGCTGAAATATCCAGATGACGACAGCTAAATATATTGTCTGCTCTAGAGAGAATTCAGCTGAATCGAGGTGCAATATAATATCTTTCAACATTTTAAAATTCCTATGGCATGGCAATGTCGTTTGACGAATATTAAAATATAATAAGCAAAAGTTATGCAACTTGCATTTTCCATTTATGACGAAATATCGTTGAAAGAAAATCAATTTCCAAGGTTGACAGGAATTCAGTTGAATTCAGTGTTGTTTGAAAATGATATTATTTTTTATTCTAAAGTTGGAATTTATTCATTATTTTCTGTATTGAATGGAATCAATTGAATCCAGGGAATGTCGATGAAATATTATTTGACTAATATCGTGTTTATTGATGCAAGCGGGTATGATGCATTCACATTCTCAAAGATTTTTCTTGGGGAAACGCTCCTCCAAGGAAAATTTTCATCTGAAAAAGCAAAGTTATATAAACGTGATGTGATTGTATTGAATTTCAAGAAAGCATAAAACTGTTCGTCATATAGGTAATGCCTTATTATTTTTTCGCGAGAAAAAAATACTGAAGAGTGCTCAAAACGACAAGCACCTGAGTTCTCAAAATGATTGACATAAAATGACTGCAAGATTTCCGATCTCCGTTGAAAAACAGGATATTCCTGTCTTTTGACGGTTGATGAAAATGATATAGAAGCTACATATTTATTGGAAGTGACGCAAATTCGCTTAAAAATGACTACTGTGAAAAGCGGGAGAGGAAATTATTGTGATAAATGCAAAGCTTGTAATTACATATAATCAATTGTTGGCTTTTGACAGCTTATAACACAATGCGAGTGTTTGTTACTTCAAATTTATTGGAATGGTTAAACATAAATCGGCAGCAATAGTTTGGAAACAGCATCTGTAATTCGTGCGCATTTTCTTTCACGTTCGTTGAACTGAACAACTGTTAGTTTTGGAGTAAATGATTATTTCGAACAATAACATGGAATAATTTATGGTTTTCATGTGAAGGAAATTCCCTGGCTAAACCGACTGCATGAAATTAGCATTCGAATGCTAAACATGGGAATCTATGCCTACTCCAACTGATTGTTATAGGCTGGATTAAGCCGCAAAAATTTGTGTATAGAATATTTATTGCTGCAGATGCTCGTGCGAGGGGGGAAGAGGTTGGTAATTCAATTAAAAACAAGCAACGTTAATTTAAAATGAATAAAACCGAGGGTAAAGTCAACCATTTTTAAAATGATTTGTATCGAGAATGGGAGCGTGTGTGAACTAAAGACTGACATACAGCATTTTTTTTGTATGAAAAGCTTTCCATCCAGCGGAACTTCCGTTGTGACTTGCTTACGGGTGTGCGTCATAAATTTTGGCGCTGCTAAAATAGCTGTGCTGTTTTTTTGTCGTATTTTTTTCGCACAAGATTTATCGAGCAACGCAATCTGTGTAGACACAGATTTTCGACACTGATGTACATTTTCCCAAATGCTATAGAAACACCACCATCTTTATGCTATCAAGCTGGTACTTTACCAAATTATTATTGCTTTGAACAACAACAAAAAAATAACTAAAAAACCATGCACTGGTTTTTTTCGAAAGAATAGTATGTATTTTAAAAAATGCCTTTAAACCGAATATTTGTCACATAATCAGCATCTCAATGAATCGGCATCTTATGTGAGTGCTCGCAACATAATAACCTAGTTGCTTTACACGTGCTCATTTCGCCGTAACTTCATTACGTTCGCCTTCTTCGTAAAATACGAATAATGAATATTCATTGCTCACTCAGTGAGTCTCACTGTTTGTATGCGAAACCCAGTGCCTCCGCTACACCAAAAATGGAATATTATTTTTAGACACATAATTTGCACAAAAAAATTTTTCGTGGGAGTTTCCATGGGTAAATTTGTGATGATGATGATATTCAAACATCTATTTCATTATAAGAGACATCAAAAGGTGACACATTTCCACTTGAAATTGTATTCATATCAGTATTACATCTTCCTTTAAAGAAGAAAAAATGCCAACATTATAATTTTCCAAGAAATTAAATAAAAGTTTTTTGCATGACTTTTCAATACCGGAAATTATTGATACGATATTTTTTTGTGGAACCGTCAACAACACAAAACAAATCGAGCATCAATAAGCCGATTCAAATGAATTTCAGAAAAAAATGTTTTCCACAGTGATTGAAACACGTGTGTAGTGAACAACAAAGAAACCAACAAAGAAATCGTTTCAAAAGTTTCAATCGTTGGAAATGAAAATTTAAGCTTGACACAGATCAATTACGAATCGTGGACTAGAAGCGACAGTATATGTGGGAAGCTGTTCGAAAAAAAGAATAGAGATAAAATGCCGAAAACAATAAACGGGTGAATTAGTGTTATCAGTGAACATGTCAGGGGGAAAATTGATAGCACGAGAGAAAAAAATACGAAGTCTGTCGAGAAACTTGATCAAGTGAATTTTCTTTCGAATAAAGTTTGTGCGGAAAACTTTTTTTCTGTTGTCATTATTTATTTAAGTGAGAAAAAAAACCAACGCCAACGTGTTGGTGAACACGATTACAAATCAAGGAACAAAAAAGGTCACTTTCTGACGCAGCACAATTCCGGTTGGCTAAGTTTCGTTTTAAAAAGAGAGCATTTCATTTTTTGTTGACCATTTAATTCCAGGCGAATGGCAAGTGAGCTTTTTTCTGCCATGCCATATTGAATTCTCTTTCTGCTTCCTTATGTTGCTGGTGTCTTTCATCAATTTGTACTAAATGGCCCGAAGTGTGATTATTACGACACCATTGAGCGAATGTAATCGGTGTTTGTTGTAACTAAATGGTCTGCTCTTCTTGATGGATGAAAGTTTTCGGTCAAAGTTTACTAATAGAATTTGATTTAAGTCGGCAAAGTTTTTTCCACACCACAAAGATGCGTTTCGTTTGTTTATTTTCGCAGAAAACGACAAAATTCTATGTTTTAATATGTTCTGATGGAAAAATTTAAATGGAAACGTATTTTTCGTTGTCCGTATGAGTTCTAATCATTTTTGATCTGAAATAATTGAATTAGGAAAGTTTAATGACTTTCTGTTGGGTTATGTTTTGTTCGGGATTATTTTTCCAATCTATTTTCGCTCATTTGGCAATGCGATGATGACAAATTTTGGTCTACTGATAAAATGATTAGCCCTCAAAAGCTTCAATTTCTGTCAGATTAAGTGCGATATGCGCCAGATTATGTCCACGAATGTTTGCTACGCTCCAAATCATGATTGCAGCCAAACATTTTTAGACTGTTTTGTGTGTTTTTTTTTTGGATTATGTTTTGAGTATCATGATTAATGGGCTTAAGTAGATAAAACCGAAAGCCACATTGTACGGTGGCTTGTTGAAACCATCATCGATAGTATTTGACTAAATGTTTTGCGCACAAATTCAATTTATTACACCACACGAATATCACATCTCACCAAATCAAAAAAGCGAACCGAAATTCCATTGCAATTACACTGACGACAATAATAAAAAGCATTTACTGCTTTTGTAATTGTATCCGGTAATTTTATGTTCGATGTTCGTGCAAATGGATTTTGTGTATAGCACATTCTCAGATAACGTCAACAAAATTCAATTAAGAACGATTTCGCGCTTACGCTAGAAATTGAAGATAAAAGGTAAATCGCCGTTCAAACGTAAATTTTGTAATTTGTGTAAATAAATCCGAACGAACGGAAATACACATGTTTTGCTGAGTCAAGAAAATGATGGGGTGCGTAACGTTTTAACAAAACAAAAAAAACGACAAACGAAAATCGAATCAATTCATCAAGGAAAACAATAATATCGTTTGAATCGGTCATTTTCAATCCATTATATGACGATTCCGTTCATTGAGAAATGTCAGTCACTTTCGATCGAATTGCATTTCAACGATAATCAGTCATGTTCAAACAATTTCAATAAATAAATCACCGATTTACAAGACGGTGTGTGCGTAACTTTGGATAAATTGGTTTGTGATGCATTCAGGGCATTCCGTAACTATTATTGTATGTATCAATTAACCGAACAATATATTTTACTGCTGCATCAGCATGAAAACAATCAATCAACGGGTTAATATGGTCACAATTGCGTTGAACGATTTTTTCTTTCGCTTGTTTGTGTTGTTTTATTGTTTTCAAACATCAAACTTGTATTTGTGTCAACTCATGTAATGTATATTGATTAGCCATCGTTGGAAATTGCGTGTAAAAACGATGGTTCACAATATATTTACTAACATTTCATTCCCCTTGGCCAAGAAGCGAGGGAGAGAAAGAAAGAGAGAGATTTATTGATCGAATCATGAGTTATTGTTTGTCGATGGAAAAAGGTATGGTATTTTGTTGGTTCAGGTAAAATGGTCCATAAAATAAATTCCACCATAATCTCGTCTCTTTTCAAATTGCAATTTATCGTTGAACATTAGAACTGGATCTACCGATGCAAAATTGTACAGTGCACCTTTTATTTTCATCGATGCCGAACAATTGTTAACGGTTGGCGTCAAATAGATTTCGTAAAATGAATTGCAATTGCCGGTGGTATGAAAAATGTCATCTCGCTTGAACATACACATACTATGACAGTCGCAACCCAATCGCTTACCGCATATTGTGTGCCACCTATTGTTTTTCCAAACAAAACATCAACTCTAACTCACCTTAAACTATTTTAACAGGTTTCACGTTACGTTCATAATCAAAGTTGAAAGTTTACCATGGCGATAGAAACTAATATCAAATATTGCATGGATTTTGCTTCACAATATTTATTAGATTTCATTGAAATTTGATTGCGTTCACAATGTTTAGAACCACAATTGTAATGAATAGGTTCACCATTACCCGTCTTTGTCACGCTTTGATGCTCTTTCCGCTGTAGTTTATGAAGAAATGCAAACATACAAACGAACAGAATAAATCAGCATGTTTTAAATTTCAGTTAGGGTTTTCTTTGGAAAATAAGTTGGATTTGTTTTTTCCGCTACGTAGAATGTCATCAGGCAAATATAAAGCGACGTCACATTTTTCTTTATCGCTTTCAATTTTTTATTCAACTTCATTCACTCAATGCAATGCATATTTCTCTGCCATCAAAATTTCCATTTGTATCATAACGCTGTGATGTCTATTGCCGTTTGTTTGGATGTATTTGCTTGGGGTCCATTGTGCCAAACCAATGTTGCTCATATAAAACATCATAAAGTATAATATTCAATAATATTTGCAAATAAGGTAACCGTTCTTTTCTCTCTTTTACTCGTTTTACTTGATGTCATTTTTGCAAACCAATGAACATGATTTCTATTTGATTTGTGTTTGTGATGCAAATTCCTGATTTGGTCCTTCTGCTTTTTATTGGCTTTATTTCGATTTGACTTCAATAAGAGTGACTTCATAAAATGTTTTTCTCCATTTGACATAAAAAAATGGGCGCCATCCGGACTTTTAGTGGGTCAAATATGTGGACAAATAGACCAGTTATATATAACAAACCGACCAAAAAGGTCAACACAAATTGATTGTTGATACATTGTATTGTAACTGTCAGAAAATGCCTCCTTCATCTTTTTCGTCAATCAATACATTCCAAAAGTTATTTACTACCTCGAAACTTCCATGTCAATATTGATACAATTCAAATGTTATCATTATTGGTGGCATAGTTGGCCAAGAATTTTTCCACTCTATTGTAGTATATTCTTCCGAATTTCCAATGGAAACATACAATGTCAATTAAATTGAAGAAATTGGAATTACTTAGCGAACATATTATGCCACCATTATTTTTGAAATTTCAAAAGATTAGTTTAAAATACCAAGTGCGATGATTTTTATCTAATTCCATCAAATGAACGGTTTTAATAATGCTTGAATTAAAGCACTTCTTCCATAAATTATATCTTTTATGGCTTTCTTCAGACCGGACGAATTATGACACAAGGAAACGAAAGGCAAAAAAATCAGTTTTGTTATACATCATAATTTGGGTAGAACTTGGTGAGACCAACACAGCGGTGTTTTTATTCATATCGTATAACATCAGAATAAACGCAATGAAAAGAATGGTTGGCTCACTCATTTTTTATTGCAATTATGCGTCGAAGCAAAGTGCCTCCTTCAGTAAAGCTAGAGCATTTATAAGTATGCTGAAGATATTTTCCAATCATATCTGATTAGTTAGATACCTCCTTCTCTTGCTTACAGAAATTCCCGTAAGTGAGAACAAGAGATGAGATGCGACGTGCTTTCGCAGTCTCTCAAATAGAATTTGAGTTTATCTTTTGCTAATTCGAATATCTTTTATGTTTGGATTTTTTGCAAAGTATTAAACGGATATGTATCCATAGCAATTTATCTGCAATTAAAATCAGAATTTTCATGATATGCTTTTAATTATTTATAAAAAATGATATAAACGTGTGCGAATGAAAATGTTTATGATATCTTTTTGATCGATCATTTCGTTTACGGTTGCTGAATTTAAATGGTTCCATCATTTCTGAATTCCGAAAACAAACGATGCATTCCAACCGTGTAACTACACGCCGTATACGAGTGATTGAACTTGATTTCAATGTGATATAAGCAACAAAGACAGTGTTCATTTTTTTACTGTACGAAATAGAAAACCGACATCCTATTGAAATACGAGTGTTGCACAAAAGATAGTAAAACTATCCGAATATTTTATGGTTTGCCATTTTACGATTGATATTTGTGTGTATGCAGTTCAGGCTAAATGACCTTTTATGACGATATATTGCGAAAAGAAAAAATCAAACGAATCCATTCGTTGCGATGATGAAATCAAAAAAACCATAAAACTACAATGATGCGTTAAGCCCCGTAAAATTATGGATTTAGTAGTTTGTTGACTTGAATACAAATAGATAGAATCAAAAAATTAAAGGACATTGAAAGAAAAATCATCGAACAAAGTGATCAAATGGTTATAATATCATCGCTATCAGTATTTATAATTCAACAAATATTGCCCATAAACCAAAATACTATGTGTGGATGTTGTTCGTTGCTATAGACCATGAATTAATCCGAAAATAGTCGAAATTCTCTAGCAAAGTGGTTTTATTGCAATCAATCAAAATGAAATCAATGTATTTTTGAACTTGATTTTGACTTTCAATACGAACGAACACTCATCTATAACTTCAATTCAAGTATTTATGAGGATTTCGAAACTTTTTTGATTGGTCTTAATCGTAATATTGACCAGACGGTAATACATTCATACATTTTTGCCGTCTGGTATGGAGTCTTGCATGTGAACTAGGCGAAAGTATTTTCACCAAATGCCAGACACTTCAATATTTAATGCAAAAGATTATTATTGGACTAAGCAAATACAGAATTTTTACATTTCGATTCGCATTTCGAGATGTAGGCGTTTGATAGGTATTTACAACAGTTCGAAATCCATTAAATTTGATTTTAATTTGATTTAATTGCGATGCTAGTCGATCAGCTGCTCCGAAATAACAAAATCGTATCCATTTCAAGATTTGGATCCTTTTTGGAAAATATATATGCTAAAGAGCATGTATGGGGTGTTGCTTTGTTTATTTTTTCGAGGAATTTGTAATCTTAAGAATTCGATTTTACATCACGTTCACGAATATGGGCCTTTGAATTTGAGGCCAAACATTGTCCTTTCGATTAAACTCAAAAAGTGTCTGCTATAAATTACGTAATATAAAAAGGGAACGGAAAACAATTGAAATTTGTTTCCTAACAAACAGTAAATTCCTTTCAATTTAATTGTTTCTTCAATGCGACAACAGTGTTTGGCGTCACCACTGTGAATTCAATAATAAATTTTTGACAATAAAACCAAATTTACCATTGACATTTCGATAGTACCACGAGGCGCAAACGATGGATGAATGTAAATAAATCATATTCACACAGCGAACGTTATGTTATGACGTAAACAAACGAGATATGATGCACACACACATCGTGCGTTATCGCTTTAACCGAAATTTTGATCCATAAATAAGTTTTTATTCAAACCACATATAATCAAGATTTGATTGAAATCCAAACTTGAAGCGTCATTCTTGTGTTGTGCGAAACTTTGTGGCTTTTCCATTCGAATAAACTTCAATGTAACAACTGGCAGGAAAGATCGTAAATGTTTTCGTTGAAAGGAAGAATCAAAAACTTAGCAAACATCGTTGCCAAATGTGTACGTTAAACTTGAAAAAAAGAGGTGGAAAAAACATAAAACGGAAATGCAATTGTGAATTTGCAAATATGCCAAGTTTTTTTTAGCTCACAAATTATGCTTGGGAAAGTCGCTAAATGAAATGAAAATGGTGAAAACGAAAAAAAAAACGCGAAAACATTGAGAAGGAAAATATTCAATCACAAACAAAACGAATTGACGAAAGGCACAATCAATGGCTATGCCATATGATCCAACTGTGAAAACAAAGTACACACAATGAAAGCAAAAAAAAATGACGACTAGAACAAGCGATTCGATGCAAAATTGACGATTTCGCGGTATTCGATAAATGAGAATGGCCAAATACAATGACATAATACCATTTTCTCGTCAAAAATCCATTGCCATTGGCACGGACTTTTTTTTCATTAATCGAATGAGAAAATTATTACGTCGTTATCGAATAATCCATGAAAGACAGAGCAAAAAAATGATTTTTTGGGTAAAATTTGATTTATGAAAAATTCGCAATGTAAACTAATGATGGAATACGAACCTTTTTCGCATAAAATTTATTGTGTATAGGTATGAGTTGAGAAGGTTTCGAGCGTAAAATCTTCATTAATCATTTTGCAATGATTGAATTGGCAATGTGTTTTGACGAGCCCGGTTTGCTCGCATTTCCCGGTGACGTCGTTGTAAATGTCAAAAGTAATTTCCAACCGCTTTATTTGACTGGATTTTGCTGCATATACACAAACAAGAAGAAGCAAAAACTTATGAGGGATGTCCGCTTTTGTTCGATTTAATGGCGGAAAATGAGTTTGTTTTTTTTTTCATTCATATTGACGTCGAATCACCAGCAAATTTATCAATTATTCCGCAAGAAAAACGAATAAAAATAAAAATATATATTTTATCCGAACAAAACCATTTAAAACAACAGCGTGATCGTAATTTTAATTAGTATTTTTTGTCTCGTTATCTTTTCCTTTCAAATAGTCACCACCAAGTTTTATCGTGTTCAGTCAGAGATTCATAATGAATCTGAACATGACTTGCACTCTTTTTTTTTGTTATCACACTAAAAAGAAAGCAACACTTCGAAACTACAACATTGACACTCTGCAATCATTGTTCAAACTTTGTGTGCATCGTAGTGACAATTTCATTTTATTTTTATCAGTGTTGGTTTTTTGCTTTTCAGTTCAATGAAAATCCTCTCTGGCGACATAACCATGGTCCATAATTTCACTTTAGTCTGATGTTAATAATGTTATTAATGAATGCATGCCATAAAAGCAGCCACGAACATGCGGAACACCAAAAATTACAATTAATGCGACCAAGTGCGTTCAGTTCGATGGTAGCTCAATGCATCGAAACAACAGCTGTATGCAACACTGGAAATATGGTACACCGAAACCGAAACCATCCAGCACTTTGACAATCACCACGAGATAACATAAAACAACAGAAACGCTGGTGTGTCTACAAAAAACTGGTTTTATCTGACATATTTTTTGTGTTGTAAAAAAGTGTCCGCAAGCAAAACTACAAGTAACAGGCACGAACGAACCAACTACGCGCTTGTTTTATTCGTTATTCGTCCTTACGAATTTTTTTGCGTGTTTCGACTGTTTTCACTGATTCTCGCCTCTTTCTTCATCAGTTGTTCTCATTCCAAAATATTGTAATTCGTATCGATCGTCAATGCGAAGCACAAATTCTCTCGTTGCTAAATGCAATTTTGTGCATTCATGTTGGCCCGCATTTCTTGCTCATATTTGGTATGCCGTTCAATTGTTGGACGTTAAGTAAGCAAAAGAAGAAGTTTATGGAACGAAAAAGTATATGTTAATGCCGGTTTATAGACACTGTACTGGTCGATGCTTTCTTTCTCTCGTTTACGTAAGTATTTTGCGTTGATATATGATTGCTGGTTTATGAAAGAGGAATTCGTAAAGTCACTAGTTTCTTCTCTTTTGGTTTGTCGATCACTGTAATTTTACTTATTATAGCAATGTGTTCGCATTAAATGTGATGATTGACCTTAAATTGATGCAATTTTTTAATTCGGCCAAAGGCTTATTTTGTAAAGTTGCAACTGTTCATCATTTATTTTCGGTCATTTTATTTCAGATGATTATTCGTTTCAATTTCACCATGCTAATTAACTTCAACAAAATGTTCATAATTTACATCAATTCATATAACTCGAACAAGTAAGCCCCGTTATTGTCTGAATCAAGTACACTGTTTTTATTTTTGCATTATTTATTATCAAGTACACAGTTTGGTTTGTTTCGTTTCATTTCGGATACATTTCGTTATTTTTCAAAAACATTCCATTCTTGCGCTCACTTGAATTTTAATTTAATTTGAATGTTCACGATGGTTTTCTATTGTTTTTGCAAGGTTTCTCTTATTCTGTCGTGTTCAGGAGCCACATTAATCTGACTCGGATATGTGCTTCCGTTTCGTAGTTACCTTCACAAAAACTTTTACGCATAACATGACTGTGGCACAATAAAATTTTCTTTGTGAACCATTTTCTGTTCTGAAAATAATCTACACACGAACAGATCAACAACACGAGTCATCAAAAACAACAATAATAGCCAATTCGAGGAGGAAGATCACCACCAACCGTGAGCAAAGTATGAATAAATAAATAAAAACACACACACGAAAAATTATTATTAAAAATGCAAAATATCGCTGTTCGTTTCTCTCGCTCGCTTGTATTCAACGCTATTTTCATATCACACAATGAAACTATATATAAATAAATAAGCTGCGACGGCAAACATACGACACAAGGATATTTTTATAAACATCCAATATAATCTTATTTCTTGTAAAAATTGAAATTCTCTTTCGTTTTTGTTGATTTGATCACACAATTTTATCTTTTGTACGTGTGTGTGTATTTAGGCCGGGGGAAATTAATTTGTATCGGTTTGTTTAAATATTTACGGTTTATTTGTGTTAAAGAATATCCACTGGGCGGGAAATCATCCACGAAATTAAAAAAAAGGTAGTCTGGCCAATAACATAACATATATTACCAATGAAACACTGTGTTCCTTTCTCGCGTGAATGAATATCATACGAAATATAACAAATAATCAAGCGACTAAGACAACGAACGATGAAAATAATTATTATTCGTATCTGGTCAGCATCATATGTATTTTCGAGCGAAAAAAAAAGAATCACACACTATACTAATCATTTATATTTATATCATTTCTCTTCGTTTATTTTCGTTCATTCGTTCGTTTGTCGCGTATTCACTCTGTATCTCATCGTATCGTTGGCGTCTCTATTAATTTTTTTTCTTACTTTTACCACATTCTAAAAGAAAATGTCACAAAAGAATTAATTTGAAATTTAATAAAACCAAAAACTTTTTACTTTAAATTGATTTTAAAATTACGTTCGAAACTTAATGGGTCGTGTGTCTACTTTCTTGTCTTTTATCTATCAGAATTTTTAATCTTGTTTTTATAGTTAAGTTTTATAGTTCATGTGGTTGTTGTTGCGATCTATTTTCTTATTTTTATGTGAAACACTTGAAAAACGTGTTAGGTTTCCAATATTGTGTTGGTCCACACAGCGCTGTGTATCTTCGATCGAATTCGATGGACAAAGTTGCTGACAAACAGCAGCAATAAAACTTGTACCGTTCAATCGTAGCGATTTTTGGTAACTAAATACACCAAGCTTGATACAATGGATTCGAAGTGTAAGCGATTCACTCTCAAGTTCCGTGTGTCTCGCATTGCATGAGCTTGACTTTAATCGGTCTCACTGTGCGTTTTCAGTTTTTCCCAATTCACTTCGGGTCGGGTTTGCTGGTTGAAATTATCGAATGTCGGATAATTTCACTCACAAATATTTGCCGCGTGGAAAATTCACTCAGCCAATGACTGAGCATATTTTCCGGCCCGAGTGTTAAACCGTGTCGTAAGTGCATACGGCATGATGAACTTGAAATTACTGAATGATAGTCGATTCATGTTTTGAATGCTACAACACGTGGTCGTGTTATTTTTCGCTCTTTCTCACATTCGACAGAGAGAGAAATGAGAATTTTTGAGTCACCAACCGGTTTTTACTCGACAAATGAGCATTTTTTTTTCGTTGAGCCAATTTTTTTTTTCATTTTTCAGCGAACAAATTAAACTTACTTGGCAGATCAAATTCATGTGCAAAGCTGAAAAGCATATTTTTAAAAGAATTTCGAGCAAACAAAATGGTAGCATCTGTTAGCTAGTTTTTAACTTAACGAAATGTTGTTATTTGCAATTATGAATTTACCTGGTTCGTATTCATAAACAGCAATTATTTCCGAAGCAATTCCATAATTTCCAAATGGTCGTTTTTCCCAAATGTTGCCATGTTTCGTTGAGTGCAAAACACTAGCAAAAACTAGAAGAATTATGCAAAAAAAATTGCGCCACATAGTTGATGGGTCGATAAAAAGTGTGTTAGGAAGATCGTTATTACGCAAAAACCTAATGGCATTTGAATGCACTGCATTCATGCTTAATGTCTAAGAGTTAGAAAAAAATACAGTGAACGACACTTGTCACATTTTGAAGCGATATTTACATGAGAGATACGTGAGTTCATAAAAGCGGAAAAATGTTCATTTTTTCCTTATATTTGGATTCCATATTGTCACAGATTGAAAATGTATTTAGGCAACAGATACTTTTGATAAAAACTGCAGAATATTTTTTTCTATTGCATTTATCACGACCAGTTTTTACTATGTAAACTTCGTTCAATCTGGATAAGTGAAAAATACACCGCTCGAAACAGATGTATTTTCATGTGTACGCAATGTCAGTAATTTCGAAGCGAGCTCTGACATAACAAGAACACTCCGGTATTTTGCTTCTTCTCACAACATTTTCCACGAATTAAAGATATCCTGAATGTTCGTGGAAATCAAGATATCCTTGAGTTTGGTTCTGACAATTAATGAAGAGGATGCTTATTAATTAATATAATGTCTGCATTCGCGTCGAAATTAAAATATGTAAACTTGTTTCTAATGTATGTATATATCGATGTCAGGCTGAAAAGATCAAGTATAACAGACTGTTAAACAGAGGTTTATTTTCATGTTGATTTCGTGCTTTTTTAAATATATTTTCTCTTTTTCTCTCGATGTGGATTTGTTTGATATTGATTTTCTTCGAAAAATCAAAAGGCACAATGGGATTCATCAGCTAAAGGCCAAAACCAGATTCATAACATACTAAATAACATTGAATTGTTCCCAGCGGTGTAATGTACCGATAAGGAACCGGTTCATAAAATGTGGATATTGTGTGAAAATTGTGTGTTTGTCGATATTTTGAAGATTATTGGTTTTGCTTGCGATAAAATATTTTATTTAACTAAACGCCCACAAATGCACAACAACAGTGCAATGAACGATTGCGAAGGCATCCAACAAAACTCTCTTCCACATAAATTCTCAATGACAATGATACCAATAAATAAGACTAAGAATGCCGGTAAATGTGTTATTCGGTTTGTTCAACATCATATAGGAATCAAGAGTGTATGTTACAAACGGCGAATTGAATGCGAGAGCCAAATCGATAAGATTGTGTCGAACATAATTTGTTTGTTTGTTGTGGATTTATGCTCTTGTCTTATTTCATTCAAGTCAAAATGAATCTTCCAACATTTGACTGAACGCAGTCAGCTAGTCGAATGGCATGCGACACATGTGCCAAGTTGAATGTGTTGGCATTTCGTATCGGCTCGTCGAATACATAAGTGAATAAGAAAAATATCACATCTCAACAATGTTATTTACCTCGTTGCGAAAATTCGATTGAAATTTATCATGAGCATAGAATTGGTGGCTGTCATGCCCTTTTGTTGTTGTTGTTGTTGTGATATAAACGCATTATGGATGTTAAATCAAAAAGGTTATTTCATTTTGACCTGTAATCAGTTTCAGTTCACGCGCTCAAAAACAGACGCACTCGAGTGAAACATTAATTTCACAATAAATAACTTGATGCTTTAAATCCCAAACATGGGCGCCGCATGACGCAACCACATTGCAAGCAGCATTGTTTAAGGTCAAGTTCTGGGTTAAGTGACGCTTAAAATCAATTAAACGTACTGGTTTCAATTTTTTTCTATTTCAAAAGTGTACTCGTACTCTTATGCTATTATTAATATGTGGCAAATTATCAACAAAATTTCCAACTAAAATCGGTAATAAACTTAATTCCATAAGTAGAACCCATTTCAAATCTGCACCGCCAACGCAAACTGCTTGCCATGTTCAACATGCTGTTTTTCATTCATTTTTGGTGTGACAGTGAACGTGATGAACATTTCAAACAAAACTAAATTAAACCACATGCGATACAAAACATTTTCGCTTACTCTCAGCTGGATGGTTTAATTTAAGCGATGGCTTCCGCCACTCTCACTTTTGATTATAACACGTACACTATCGAGAAAAAAAAGGTTTTGTTAAACGCTCATAACACGTCTTACTCCTAGAAATGTGTCCAATGTCAAAAATAATGTGTTTATCCTTTGAATTATTATGTAAATATGTTTTTCAATGTTTTATATTTATTCAGTTTTTTTACAAAAATCAAATATTACCGTTTAACTTCTTTTCGGTAGTGTACGCACATTCAGTATTCAAATTGTAATATTCGCTTCTAATTCCAATGCCTAGTTGCCTTAAATTTATTTTAACTTCAAAAACGGCACATGTTGCTACCCACCCAATGCGATTATACATAAAAATATATTTTAAATTCATCAGAGACCATTTCATGTTTGCACACAGGTGAAAATGAACAGCTGAATCGATATAAGCAGCTTCAACGGAATTTCTGCCATTTTGTTATATTTATGGAGTAAAACAACAACTGTTGTTATATTTAATTAATTCCCATGACGTTCGAATGCGACACGTTTTATGTTCTTTAATGGCATTTATTCAATCGGAAGAGAACGAAAATGAAAAGCACCCATTTAGTTTCCATTAAAATTGGAATTGGGCAGCCGACATAAATATATGCATATAACTGATAAAATGATAAGATAATAATATCCGTCATTTGACGGGTTGTAATTAGTGTGTATTTTGTTTGAAGAGGATAGAAAAAATGTGGTGGATTTTGATGCGCCAAATTATCTAACCTATATACGAAATGAAAATTGCCCTATCATTTTCAGATTCATTCCCTTGTCCCAATTTCCCAATTGGCGCATAATCTAATAAAATCATCATCCCAAATCGCTTCAAATAAAGACATTCCATTGAGCTCATTGTGAAAACTTTTCACTTTGGCAATCAGCTTTTATATTTATTCAGTCTGTATAAACATTAGACACTCAAATCCCTTTAAAAAAATTCTTTTTGCTTATTTTTCGAATCATTTGATTGAATGAAAATTTACAAATGAATAAAGCCAAATAAAAAAAATATAGACTTTCATTTATTGATATTGAATTTACATGAAATGCGAGGGATTTCTAAATTTGAATTTAATGAATGGCAGCAGCCGGTTTGCCAAGCATACCAAATAAAAATGCAAAAGCCTAATCATCCTTTTGCAATTGAATGGAAATTGCTCGCATAATTTTCCGTAGTAATGTATTCTATTGCCAGCCAATTCATCTATTTTGACACGATGAAAGCGTCGATTCAAACGATTATTATGCAGCAAATTAGATTTTATTTCAGCCACTTAATGGAGTTGCGTAAAGTTTGTTCATAGTAAGCAATTTTAAACCTGAAACGCAAACATTTTGAATTGGAATGGAATTTTATATCGCATTATGAAGTGAATAGTGGATGATGGCCTTTAAGTGGTTGATGGGTAAAATGACCATCATCATCACACCGTAGTACAAAGTGGTGCAATTTTTTGTATGTTATTTTAGTGATTCATCATGTTTTGCTTTGTTGCATTCCATTATAATTTATAAACCATTTATTTTATGCTTGTACAAGCATAAGCGTATTATCCGATCGACACACAATCGCCTGCAACTTTTTACGGAAAATTGCACGCAGGTATTTACACAAAACATTTCAAAATTGCATTTAGTTGAACGAGAAAAGCTGCCAGCAAAATTCAGTGCTGCAATTTTGTACATTTTATCTTTTAGCTCTACATACAGAGCAATTCAAAGATTGCAGATACCGAAAACAAGCTTGTTTTGTATCTCAGTTGCATTGCTTATCTTTACCCTTTCTCAGTAAAAACATAGATTCTTGCATCAAATGTTCGTTTTCGTATATTGAATAGCCAGAAGGAGTGCTATTTTCTGACATATAACTCACTTAAGCTAAAATTAATGTTATTTAAATAGAGATGATCTTTCCTGCCCCAATCTACCAATTTGCAAATTGAACTAACAATGTTAGCTTTTTGATACGAAGTATGAGAAAGAGTCACTTCATCATATGGATCTAGACAGTAGTCAGTAAGTTCCATAACAGTAATTTTAACTGGAATTAGAACATAATCGTGTTACATCTGATGTTCCATTGTGTTTTGCATTCGAAATATATTTATCACTTATTCGTGCAGCGAACTGTTGCGATGACACATCCGAATGTTGTGGTTTCGAATGAAGTGTTTCGGTTTCGAAAAGGCTTCATTGGTTCGACGTGGTTTTCATGTCACACGCTTACATATCATTCACATCAAATTCACGTTAATCTTCATTGAAAACGGCTGCATTTTATTGGTATGACATAGTTGCAATTATGTCAAGCTACGAAAATATTTTATTTTCACATGATGAGCGAGCACGACACGAATAGACAGTAATTAATGTAAAATTGTTTGACATTGTGGCGTGGCAATTAAGTTAGTTTGGGTTTTACCACGTTTTTAAATCATTGGCGGGTCCAAATTGTGTTAGATTTCAATAAAACGGTGTTTTGTGTAGATTTAAGGACACATTGCATCGTGTTCGTCTGCTGCCACCGACATTCGTAATCATTTTATGATCCACTCATGAAAATCTGCTCAAAATGTACATTTATTATTTACATTCATTAAGATTAATTAATATACGCCAGACCATAAGTCTGATCCAAATTAATGATAACGATGGCTATATGTGTTTTTCTGCGACAATGTTGCCAAACACTTTGAATTCACACTTGAAAATCATTTCATTAATAAAATAGCACGTCAAACGATTAAGCTGGATTATGTATAGATTTACGCTAGTTATGCGCTTCACATTTTCTTTTTGGATTTATGCGAGACTAATTGAAGCACACAATTCGGATCTGATGGTAATTATATGCATCGAACATTTGTTAGCTGCGTGTCTGGTGCGCGCTTGTTTTGCAAACGTGCCCGAATGTGGTGATGGAATTATCAAGTCTGAGAGCTGGACTGATGCTAGTGTTGGAATAAATGCCATTTTCGCCCGCTAGTTTGCAAATTGTCATATCAATAAAATTGTTTTAATTGATTTGATTTTACAATGGCATTTATTGGCACAATTATTGGAAAATCGGACGGCGAATACTTCTCGTAAATATTTTTAAATTTTTATTGTCATGAATGCCTATATTCAAACATCGTATGCGACACAAAATATCAAACTTAAATCAATTTTTTCCCACATCTGATTTTGCACAAATCTACGGAACTTTATCAATAAATTCCAAGGATTCATTTTTGCATAGATATATCCAGGCTGCTAGATATTGATTGCATGTGTATGTGCTCTTCCTATATCTATGCAATCGTGTATCGTTGATGAATTCCAAATATTTAAACACCAAATCCATTCCATATGTTGCAATGTGTGATATTTAACTACTCAAGTATGCACCAGCACATAATGTATTCAAGTTGTGTAACATTCATATTTTGGCATCATGCGAAATGAGCCTGGAATGAGTGCAGAATATGTGAATATTTCCACCATAGTAGAGAAAAAAAAGTTGAATATTTTTATTTCAAAGTGCATTTTCAGTAATGGCATATGAATTGTGTACGCATATCATAATATGCAAATAATGAAAATTTGTATGATCAGAGGATATTAAAGTGGAATTCATATTACCATTCGGTTTTATGTTATTTTCTACAATATCACAAATTGCTCAATTGAACCATGTGTGGACATTATTACTGGGCCAGCGTCCAATCGGATAAAAACAAGCACTCAATTGAATGTTGACACTATTTGCGAAGCAAATAACAAATACAACATTTTCAATAAATGAAATTAAAAAAATTGTACCCGAACTTGGACAGCAATGAAATCATTAAACAACATCAAAACGGAAATTTGCTAAGATATCGGCATGTTGCCAATTCAAACGTTCTTGCATTCTTTGGCAAATGTATTATACTCAATGAGTGTTGTCAATATAATATGCATCTCGTAAATGCTCGGCAAAAGTTTTGCTCCAAAAAGTAAAATTGTTCAATTTTCCATAAAATACTTTTATATTATTTTATATTTCATATGCATTTGTGTGGCTTCTGTTCGAAATGAGCATATGCATGAATAAAACTTTGACGATAATTCCCATCCGCAAGCGGTATTATTTTATAGAATTTCATTCTCATGTAAAGCGACACATTTATTCATTCTAAGTCACATGAATGCCTACTTTTCCGACCGCATTGAATATTCAAGCACAACAGAAGCATAATAATCTTCTGTTTTGAACGTATTTCACTATCAGAAATATAATATTATAATAGTTTTATGGTGAATAATGACTTCAACTACCTCAAATCACTAGCCAATAAAGCCACGCACAATGACACTGTTATCCATGGGTATAAAGTGACACTTCTTAACTTTGGTTGGTTTTTCCATTTTTACACCACAGAACTATTGTGCAGCGAAAACCTCAAAACTCGTACCGAACATAAATTTGGATTACAATTTAAAAGTCATGCTAAATCGTTTTACTTCAGATAAATTAATTAAACGACTTTACATACGGTTGACCATAATTCGCATTTGACTCGCTTTTGTATTCGATGCGGCATGCCGAACTCGAAATCATTTTGAAAGGACAATAATTTTCGCTCTTTGTCCTCCTCGTTCGGCTTCGTTCCTCTGTCGCATAAGTGGTACGCTCATTGAGCTTTTCTAAAGTGGGCCTCCAACGATACGAATATATATGAAATGCCATGTATAACAGATGCGAGGGATGCGCGTCGCCCAAAAAATGAAATGTGCGCTAAGTGAAAAATATTGTTATGAATTATTTATTTGGGTTGTGTGCTTAAAGCGCGAAAACACTGAAATGCTTTTTTTATATCACTTCGAAAAATACTGACTGAGCGAAATTATGATATCCGACACGTAGATGTGCGCCCATGGCCATGTAATGTGAGAAAATCCCAGTTTATCCGATTCGTTTGTTTATAAATTACATGAAAGGAAATAAAAAAATTGTATATTTTTGTGATGTGGTGTGGTGTGCGAATAATAATATGCTGGAGATTTTAAGATTTTCTTCTTTGCGGTGGTATGCGCTGAGTTTTTCATTTGCCCGAGTTGCACTTTCGGTCAATAAAGCAACACTTTTCCGGTTTATTTTACCACTCGTCATTTGATTCACTGTGCGTGTCTAATGTTGTGCATGATTTTGTTTCCCCGTTTGCTTCGTAAACAATTCATCTGATGTTGACCCAATTTTCTTGTTCATTTCTTTTGCCATCGTGCAGATGAGCGCTATAAAAGGGGATAAACTACGCAAAGTGAGTTGAATAATGAGAAAATTTTACATTTGAAAAAGAAAGAAATGAAAGAATACGCTATGTTTAGCAATAAAATCCAGTGCTCAGCAGAAATACGAAGGAATGAACGAGTTTGTAAGTGAATGACGAGACGTATACACGTAACTTTGTCATGGTGATGCATTGAAAACGAATTTTCCATCTGTTTGCTTGTGTATTTATCCATGATACAAAATCTCGTTCCCCAATAACAATCACTTTTATTGTTGTTTTGAAATGATTCAAGAGCTCTACACTTGCTTTACACTTGGCGGTTGCCTTTGTCAAGCACACCACAGATCTTGTATACACAACCAAAATAGTGTAGAAAACACTTTTTCCGCAACATACTCAGAAAGAGAAAGAGAGAAAAAAAGGGAGAGCTTTATAAATAGTTTGTGTTTGGTATTCTTCTTACAAGGTATAAATAAAATGGTGTAACACGATGACAGAAACTGATGGAATTTCTTCGAATTGCGGTATTTGCTGGATTATTCGATATTTGCTTTGCATTTTAACAAGATCCAGACAAATATTGTTTCGCAGATTTCAACAAACGATTTTAGATCGATGTAAATAGAGTAAAGCGATAATTTTCGAGCGGTTTATTACACTCGATTCCCTTTCATGTATCAAAGAAAATTTAAGCTACAAAGAGTCTGAATGGCTATCTAGATGTCAACATATCGGTATTTGTAGACAGCAATATATAATCATTACCAACTTGATTTATTCATCAATGAAATACAGTACAACATCGATTATCCGAAGACCACGTTAATTCAATGAAAATTGTTGATATTTGCATCCGACTGAAAGTGATTGTCTTGAAGAAAGTTCGAATTTTTGTGTCTTTTCAAATATTTTCCTCCTGAAAGCAAGGAAATTCGGACAAATTCATCGAAAAGTAAAAAAATTATCATATTCATCCGTTTCTTTTTTCAACGCAGGTAACGGCTCATGGAGTCTGTACTGTAAATTGTAAAGCATCGAATATACAAAAAGTGCGTAGTCTAATTTTATCATAAAATAAATTGCTATTATTTGTGCAGATAATAATAATGTCGTCAAAACCGTAATTGCGACGGACATTATTGTTCTTCGAAATGGAATTCATAGAAATTTCGACATTGAAATTCTATGATTGTAAGCCAGAGTCAATATTTTATCAAAGATATACTTTGTTGTGGCTTTGCTTTGAAAACTTTGATCAGATGCCAAAATTGTAACGACAAATTATGAGTTTCGCATATAATTTATTCCATCAGCCACAAAATGAATTTTGTTTCACAGAAATAATTTTTGTGTGTAAAAGACACGATGCTGTTCAAATCACATTTCATGGCATTGACACCGTGCATTTCGTGCCTGGGGTTTCTATTCATTCGGATATCATCGATGGCATATCTTTATTTGGGTTCAAATACCTGTTGGATTTATCGAAATGTAAGAGATAAGTGCTGGCGAAAAAAAAATGCCATGAGTGTCTATTATACGTGAACATTTTTATAATAATAACATGTTGTCGCATGCATCAAATGGGTTCATGTGAAAAATTCAAGCTCATTATCTCTTATAAGCGTGCTTCCATGACAAAACAAAAATATTCAAAGAGACAAAAAAGCTCACACATATTCGGTTTATTAAAGAAATAAGAAGAAGAAGAAGAAGAAAAAACAATCCGAAAAATGTACGTGTGGTGTTGTTTTTCATATTGAAGTTTTTATTACACCATAAATCGAACGATGAAAGTTTCATCGTCAATACATCTCGACGACAACGTGCAGCTCAATATGTAAAAAAAAAAGAATCTATCACGTTGAGCAGTAGCAATATTCGGAATCAAGGAAGAAGTGAACTCATCACATGTCAAACCGACTGGAGGATAAAACAACAACGAAAATACCATTCAATAAGCCGGCGTTTTTGCTGTTTTATCGACTTCATTCCGCTTAGAAATAATAACTCACCTATCTTTTGCTATGGCATTTCACATTTAAGTGGATTTTTGTCTTTATTTACTTACACGTGTCAGCTCATAAACGGATATACATTACGCCCAAGTACTTACTCATATGAAGTTCGTTATTTTTTTTCCTTCTTTGTACGCTAAAGCAAATATGCACATGCACACACATATTTCGGTTTCTCTTTTTTTTTTGGGGGGGATAAAATATTTTATTTATTCCGGTACTAGAAGCAATTTGAAGAGAGAGAGAAAGACGTCATCTTATTTTTCTGCATAAGAATGATGAAAGCGTTTAAATGCACATATACACTGTGTGAGTTAAAAAGAGACATTACAGATCAATTTTGATATCAATATTAAATGTGAAAGCTGCTTGGCTAAAATGGTACACATGTCGCATTGAATATATTTCAATGAGAGCGTAACGTGCAAAAACTGAAACCATTATTTTGATCCTGGGAATTTCCAAGCAGTTTAATAGTCTGAACAGTAAGTTTAAGAGACGTCTCATTTGAGGTTTTCCTGGAAAACAGTTTTTATATGGCAGTGAATAATCGATCCATCCTTCCATCAAGTAGATGCAGGTCAGTTTTCAGCTCATTGAGTAAGTGTAAGTTAACGGTAGAATTAAAAAAGTTGCTCTTTTTCTTTCCGAAACAATAGTTGAAAAAAACTTCCATTGAACTTATGATAAACATATGGCCGGCGGAATTTGGCACTTTGTGAAATTTATTGAGATTAATGTTGTCGTTAATTTAAATCGGAAACATTTGTTCATGCCTGAGGAAATGTCCGTTTTGAAAAGGCCACCATAAAAAGAGCAATGTATCA
>NW_022200123.1:1437729-1526143 GCF_009176525.2 Contarinia nasturtii | reverse complement strand
TTTTTTTTCTCTCAATCAATGCGATATATATTTGTTGACATGCATCAACCAAAACTGCAATTTTTCCGATAGGCTTAATTCTGCGAATGTTTTTGAATAGAAACAACAATATATGGTTTTTCATAATATGATGGAAAAAAAAACCAATTCATTGTGTTTCAAATCATATATATTTTGATAGATTAGTTTTTTTTTGTGGAATGGCAATGCGAGCATAATATGTATTTGCCTGATGTATGTCATATCATGTTTTGCGATAAAGCCTGGTACAGGGAGAGTAGAAAAAAAACAAAATTAATGTGAAAATGTTTTGTTTGCGTGCACATGCAAGTGATGAATGGCTTATCGAAGTCTGAAATATATGAACAGGAGCAATCTACCACTCGACGATTGTTTGACAGCACTTCTCTCATTGGCATGATGCCATGGCTGATTGTCAAATACGAATTCATTGTTTATGCACATAATAAATGCCTTTATTCTCCGTTGAAAGCTCATTTATCTTATTTTGCGGTGAGAATTTCAATTTTCGATTCTTTTTTGTCAATGTTGTCATATGGAATGCAAAAACTGTAATTTGGTTTTACAAGGCTTAACAACCGTTTTATGCAGATTCAATTGACGTAACTCTTTTTCTTTTCTTTTTTAAATAGATCACATTTGAAGCTCACGTGCACTTATAGTCAAGTTCAAGTTCAAAACAATGACAAAGTTGATACGACGAAAAAAATTGAGATATTCTTTCTGGGGAGGAAATACAAAAGATATAAAAATCATATAGTGCACTTTTGTATAGGGAACTCGAAGTGAGTGTTACAGATATAATATTTATTTCATCACTCTACAACGCAAAATGACTCGTATCCAAACTAAAAAAAGAAACATCTCGTTTCCATATAGCCAAGCATGACATAAGTGTTTATTCTACATAAAAATGTGTAACTATAACGTCTGCTCCATATATCAAGCCACTTATCACTTTGTTTTAAAAAAAACTATTTCGATACTTTATGAAAACCCCATTTGCACAATAAATTGAAGACTGCATTGAAAATGAATCGATTCACGTTCTTAGACAATTCTGGGAAGATTAATTTGAAAAAACGACCATGTATATGTACGTGGCAAATGTTTTATTAAATGAAAAACAAAAGCTTGCATAAACATCTGTATCACAATAAATTAATAATAATTCTGTAATATGCATAATTTATTTATTCTTCTTATTTTAAGTTCACATTGTCATTGGTTATTCTTTTTACACTCAAAGTATTTTTGTTCCAACTTTCGTGTAACGCTCAGTTATTGGCCAAAATACACATATACTTGAACTTTGATATCAACTATTCTTTCGGAGAGTGTCTTTTCTATCAACAGTATGCTTTTCGATTGTATTACATTTGTGTCTGATAAGTTTTGAGCCCAATTTGCATACTTATTAAAGTCTAAAAACTTAACTTAACATCGACATATTGTCTACCATCTTTTTTTAAATCTATTTCCAAATTATGTGTTAAATGGGTTTTTGACTGTCAAATTGTATCTTTTTAGAATTTTGTTAGAATGATATACAGAATTACATTTAAATAAATAAACGACATTTTAGCTCACTTTCGCATGTAGGTTGTAGATATTCGTCTGATAAAAATAATAACAAAGGCACGAAATGCAAATTTTATGTTGACATTTTTTCATAATAACGCATTTTTATATAAAAAAGAAAATGTAAATTTGGAGAAAATCTATCATTTTGTCGAATAAGTTACGATTGATTCGGTATTAATAGTGGTCGATGGCAAACGGTTTTGTCTATGTAAATATCGTGTGCATCGAAATTGAGAACCAATGCGATCTTTGTTTATTATCAAATGTACAATAAGAAACGTCATTAAAATAAAGCACAATACTGATAATAACATTTCAAGGCGACTGCTGGCATTCTCACACGAATCCGTTTGACGCGTCGCTTTTGCGGGTTCCGTCGTAGTTGAGATAATTGTTTCTTTATTCATTGTAGATGTCAATTCATTTGAAGTTGTCCATGTCGAATCTGTGCTTAAAATTGAGTATTCGTTGCTTTTATTACAGCGGATGCCACCCACATTTACACTGTGTATTATTCCGTTGCGGTCCAAATTGATATTCAACGTATGCCAGACGATTGATTCAAAGAAATATTGTAAACATGAACAATTGAATGAATTATCCTGAATATGAAAGTTATTTAAGTTTGGAAACAATGGTCTACGGAATCCATCCAAATCGAGTAGTTTATTACCATCCAAATTAAGTGAACGTAAATCATTGAGACGTGGTAGAAATACATTGAAATCAAACGTCTTAAATTGATTGTGTGATAAATCAATTATTTGTAATTTGTGTGGCTTCAAAAATGTCCCGGACTCAATATTGCTTAGATTTGTGAACGATAAGTTTAGATACTGCAGATTGGATGACGAAAACGTCTTCGAACTGAGCATTTTAATTGGATTATGCGACAAATTGATGTAAGTTAAATTTACAAAATTCGCAAAAGCACTGGCATTTAATGAGCTAATACGATTATACGACACATCCAAGTTAATTAACTCATTAAAATTTGCCACGGAAATTTGTTCAATACTTTCAATTTGATTGTGTGATATAAATAGTTCTGTTAGCACTGTTGTGGTGTTCATATTTACCAATGATTTGCTCATGTTTCTGATATGGTTATGAGAAAGGTCGATTGTTTTTAATTCGCTCAGTGCAATGAATATCGTCAAGTCGATTTCGCTGATTTTATTGTGAGACACATTTAAACACTTTGGTGAAATGTCTTCAAACGCCGGTACATTTAATTTAAATCGATTTTTTCTAGGCTGGTCAATCCCAAAAATGTCATTTCCTCAATGTTATTCATGTTATTATGATGAAGATGTAATTCTTTCAATTTGTGAAGATTTTGAAATGTTCCAGCTTCGATTTTGTTTAGTTTATTATTTGATATATCCAATGCAAGTAATTCACTTGCGTCACCGAATGCAGACGGATCGATGTGATTTATTTTATTCGACGAAAAATCGATAGCGTTGATGTGTCTGGCATTTTTTAAAAGATCCCCTTTAATATTCACCAACGAATTATGTGATGCAAATATTGTGCGTAATTTTTGTCCATGGTTGCCATTGAAATCGGTTTCACTCAATGTCGTTAAACCAATATCCGATATACAGAGCATATATTAAGCATAGATATATATCCTGGATATTTTGTCAGTATCCGATATTCATTGGAGCCAGACTTTGAAATAGAGCAAAAACAATGAAAGTTATTGTTATAGTGATTGTAGTAATGTAAATGGTTTTATACTTAGACCTATAACAATCACTTCTATTGTTTTCTTTCCATTATAATGTCTGGCTGCGATAAATATCGGATACTCACAAAATATCCCGGATATATATCTATGCTCAGTATATGCTCTGCCGATATATTAAGCTCAAAAACATATCGATAGTATTCAATAATGTCGAATGGGATTTTTAGCAATTGGCAATTTTGAAAGCGAATTTTTCCAACCCAATCCTTTCGATAGCCTTCTTGGTCATTTATACACGGTTTTTTGTCGTTGTTATAATTGAAAAAGCGATCTTTGTGATAATGATCGTAACAGATGAAAATTAATTCGCCATTGTTATCGCCACTCTTATTCCATATACAATCACCGATATACATGTATTTTGACATCAATGCACAATCGAACCGATTCACAAACAAAATTAAAATCAAACCAATCGTTTTTAAGCTCATTTTTTATGAAACTATACAGATTGAATTACAATTTAGTTCTAATAAACTAGATCCAATTGTTGGTACTATAAAGTGAACTATTTATTCCAAGAACAATGAAATTTAGTTAAATAGATTGTAACATAGTTTTTTTTATAATAAGTCAGAGGATGTTGTTTGATAAAGTATTGTTTTGTATATGTTACGAGCTTAGCATACGAAATTTCCTGCTTTGCCATACATTTATTTTTAACAAATCGAAATATATATTTGTTGCTTTAGTTTATGCGGCGAATAAAATATGACGTTGTAGCCGAAGTAAAAGGGAACCTCAGCGAATAAAAAATAACAGGCTTGATGTTATTTTCAAGTTTGAATGAGTTTTATTGTATTCGACTCTTTCGTACGTTAAACTCCTATAAAGTCTTTGGCATGCTTTCCATCAATTACAAAGTGAATTATTCTCATGAATAAGATGCTTAAACGGTGATCTGTTCACATACCACACTCATGTTTATTCAACACCCTGTGTTTATCTATTTGGAAAGCTTCGTTGTACCTCTCAAATTTATTCACCAAATGCCATCCCACTGTTATGAAACCGAAAACTGGCTTATTTAACCTAATTTGTTCAGAAAAGTGGGGTGTTGAAACTAAAATTCAAGTTCAAGGACGTAATGACGTCATTTTTTTGGTGAGTGCAGTGTTAGTAGTGTGAAGAATATTTTCTCTTACAAAAAAATCCGTACAAACAAACTAATCAGAAGAATCGTGCATTTTTTGAAATAAAAAAAATAACAGATCTGTATCTTTTATGATAACTCAGAAACTACAGTAAAAATAATGAAAGCAATTTGATATGTAGACAATTGCCCATTATACAACAGCTGGAGGCGAAAATTGCGCTTATTTTTTTTGGCAAATGTCAATTTGGATAAACATGCTGGAAGTAATAATAAAAGTGTACACAAAAAAAATATTGTAATAGTCTGTCTGATGAGATTATGGCATTTTTCACAGTTTCAAAGGCACTATCTTCTTCGATATTTGTTGACATTGAAGCATTTCGAACTGAGGAAATTGTTTATGAAATATATTCCACAAAAACGAAACACACGAACGGAGAAAAAAAACTCTCATTTATTTTGAGAAATAAGATATTATGGTTGAATACTAAAATACATGGGGCGAATCACGCCAGTAAATACTAGAAAAACTAGTGAATCTAGTTCGAATAATGACGTCACAAACGAAGCCAACTTCACACCAAATGCCATATAATTTATATGAAAAACTACTGAGAGCCAACTTCACGCACTAGACTTTTCTAGTTTTGTAGTGAAATCTTATTAAAAACTAGAAACACTAGAATTTCGTGATTGACCCCATGCTAAAATATGAAGCGGCCAGAATGAACTGCGTTGCTTACCAATAGATTTCACAAATAGATATAAATGTGATGATGTAACTATACACAATGTAATTATTTTCTGCAAAGTTACCGAATACTCATGCATGCTTAGCTTCATAAATATCATCCCACTCTGGTTTATCACTTTGAATTAGTTATACGTTAAGTAAATATAATATATCCCGAAACCCAATTAATTCGTGGCTCAACTTTAGATTAGAGAAGTTTATCGCGAATTCTATCCACGCGAATATGTTTATAATAAAAATGTAACTTTTCGAGTGAGAAAAATGGTAAAAAAAATGGAAAATGACATTTTTATGAAAAAAAAAAAAACTAAATGACGTTGATTGATATGTTGTGTACCTTTGAGATATGAATTTTCATCACCATTGCGAATGCAAACACAATCACTAGATGAATCTTAAATCTCAAAGAAAATTGGATGAAATAACAGCATAAGGTCCTATATGCTATCCAATAAAGTTTTAAAGGTAATAAAACGAGCCGGTAACGACCTAAATCGGTGTCTAGCATATAACCAAAATTATATACACATCCACATGTGAGGTCATTATGCAACTTATCGAGGAAATGTTCATGGTGCGTTGCTTTGAATACCAAATGGCTTGATTGACAGAACACCGCTTTTGGCAATGAGTGGCACGACAAAAATTCAAATTATTCTGCCATAAACAACGAATGATGTTTCAAGTGATTCAACTCAAATCCTATTTCAAGAGGATCTATTTAACTTTGTGTATCCTTTTTGTTTGAGTTTCGGTGTTGACTCTCTCTCTCCTTCTCGAAACATGTAGTAAAACCTTTTAACTTTCATGAACGATTGGCCGCGAGTTGAGAGTGCAAACACTAGCATATAAAGTAGGCTCACAGCTTTTGTATACTTTCGTCTAATATGTCAAACAAAAGCGCGTTTTGTGCGATGTTTTGTACACATAATTTCTTAAATATAGCAGTCATTATTGATACACCCTCAGCTCACAGCGTTTTTTCTTATTAGCTCAAAGTTTTGACATCAACAGATTCAGCAGGTCAGATTTAGAAAATGGACCGCTTGGAAAAATAAATATGTTTGCTACGTGAAAAGTTTGCTACCGCAACGAAGCACTTGGAGTTTGGCCGACATTTCGATGCCACTTGAACATGAATCTGATGCAAACAATTTGCTTTATGGCTAATTACAACCGACTTTGGTATAAAATCCATTTTCATCTCAACCTCATGGTTTCCGGGTAAAACTTGATGTTCGTAATCTTCCAAACTGCATTGCATTGATCGATTGAAAAAAATCAAAGTTGCACACATTAATCCCAAGGGGATTAAAGTTTTTGGATTTGGCTTATTTGTAAGTTGGTGCGGAAATCTCAAATCAAAATCTGATAGTAGTTATATAAAATGAAATATTTTATATTATGAAAACAAGACTAAAGCCTTGAAATGATGTTTATCTTAGGAATCTTTATATAAAATATGATGAAAATATATCCGTGCAAGTTTGGCGCTATTAAGCGTAACATTTGACTCACCGAAAGTGTAACTGTTTTCAGCTTATCAAATGAAAAAATGCAACTTGAATATAAAATAAAAAAAATCTTGTACTATCCCTATCAGCATATGGATGATAATTTTTACTGAAACGATTTTAGTTTTTTTTACTAAAATTTTAAAGTAAAAATAACTAAAAAATTTCCCTTTATATTTACCGAAAAAATTCCATAAAATTGACTATAAATTTTCAGTAAATATATCAAAAAAAATTTTAATAGTAAATTTTATGGAATTTTTTTACATATGTACTTCAGAGTATGGAACTTCCTTTTGAAGCGTTTTGTTCTTCTTTATATTTGATATGATAATTTGAAAGCAAGGCAATTCATTGCATTTGAAAGAATATCAGAAACAGATTTGTTTGACATATTACTCAGCTTGACCGATTTTTGCTGGGAAAAATTCCCCATTAAACAGATAACGACTAATTTTTTTGTTGTTGTCAAATATGAAACTTATAATGGCCGCCTTTTAGTTAAAAATACGTTCAATTATATCTATAAATGTCACGAGCGCAATTTGCAAAAAAAAAGTTTATGTTAAAGTTTTATTTTAGTTTGTTCTCTATTCTAAACGCAATCGACGTTGTGAACATATTTTTTCCACTTGTTATCGGATGCAAAAAAACTTTTAATTGCCCATCAGTTAAAAGTATAAATATTTCCAAGCGTCCTGGAAACAAAACTTGAAACTGAGTTAGAAGTAATAAATAACCGAAGGTTTCATGGTCGAAATGGCGCAACAATGAAAAATACAAATCGCTTGTATCCTATCACCAACTTTAAATAATTTATATCGCAGCATGTTGCCAAACTGCATAGAAACGTGTTTAACGCGTCACATCGAATAAAATTGTTGATCAATTGAAATGGGTTTTTGTGCACGTGTGCTTTTTTTTATTCAAATGTTTATTGCAAGCTGTTGCTAGCAATTGAACGGCCATTCCAAATGATCCAACAAGGGATGAAATGGTCGATTTTTTTAATTGTAGTTAGTTTGGATTCGATTGAATCAGGATATTATTCCATGAATAGTGTTATAATACTCCCACTGAAAACCATCCAAATATACAATAGTATTTTAATGCTTGATGTTGTTGCAATAAAATTCGACAGTTTGAAATGAACCGATGAATATCACGGCATACAATTATTGGTCGTTTGGAGTTGGTAAATTTTACGATTACTTAATTAGATAGTTTGAAAATAAGTGGCATCCCGAAAGTTTCGTTGTGACAATGACCTCTTGCGGTAACGGACACTCTTCACATAACAATTTATTTTGTTTGTATATCTTTCATGCGTGCGAATCGAATCTAAATCCAATACAAGCGCAATTATTTTATGTCTTCTTTTTAGTAGCAATAAAAATATTTGCGCAAAAGGCAAACGTTGTATACGCTAACCAGTCATATATGTGTTTGAGAAAATCAAGGAAAGAATAGAGGAAAAATACCGAATATTCCATAAAAAAGAACGAACCATCGAAATAAAACGCTCCATTTGTGTGGTTGTCCAACGTAAAACTGGGTCATACACCATTAAATACGCTCGATTGAGGGTGGACGATTGAGTGAAGAAGAAGCTTGCCTTTTCCGCATCGATCTTCGGCTACATCACATTTTCAGTTGTTGATTTTTCTTACGGGTGTACTGATGTTTTTCTTTTTCATTCCATTTCCTTTTTAATTAGATACATTACAACGTATTACAACCGTGAATAAAACGAAAGATTGCAATTAGTGTTATTCAAAGAACTAATCCACTTGTGAAAATTAAAATTCGTCTCTGCACTACATGTTACACAACTCCGCGTTCTTTCCTTCATTTGGTTTTATTCAGAGTAGAGTTAAATTTAAAATTGAAACATTTTGATTAAAAAAGGGAAACCCCAGAAATAGACTTCCTTGAATAAAATGGAATTTAATGATTTTTCAAAATTTAGTTCAACTCCAACTGTCTTCTTTAAATCTATGCAGGCTTATTTGAAATCACTTCGGACATCCAATTTCGTTTTTGTAAAAAAACATTAAACGAATGCATAAAGTGCATACAAATTGTGAAAACTGTGCTTAAAATTTCGTCTGTCTATTTTAGAGAGCGCAATTCAAAGAAGTGAAAACTTGAATTTCCTAGAAATCGATGCTACGAAGCATTGATAAGGTTGAGCTTTGACTAGACGCCAAACAAATGCTCGTTCGATGTTCGGCTTCAATTTTTCATGGGATCCAAATTCTGATAGTCAACAGTTTCTCAAGTGAAAACACATTAATGCTGTTCTTGTAAATGTCAAAAGGGTTTATACAATATCATTATGTTTGGTTAATAAATCACAGCATGAGAAAGCATCACAATAAGTCAATTTCATGCACCAGACATGACATTGTTTTGTTAGTGTTGACGCGACTTTGTGTGCTATATGTTTTATTGATTTTTGTTATAAGTGTAAGTTTTTGATTAAGAGTGTCACTCCTCATTATCGATAAAACACACAAAACAGCTCCTTTGGGAAATTATATTTTTGGATTTGGTTTTATTTCGCTTACGATTCATTTGAACATATGCAAATTGTTGACATTCGCGTCTAGACGCAAATTTGTCATTATTATTGATGGCTTATGATTATAGCTTTTGGTTTTGCAAATTATACACACCAATGGAATTTTGAAGTGACAAATTTTATGTTTGATCCAGTCAAGCGAATACAAAAATAACCGGCATATTCTAAATCAATGCATAACATTATTGTCTTTTTTGTATCCTTTCCAATCAATATTCAAATTCAAATTTAAATTTAAAATTATGTGTCCAAAAATAATGACGATTTCCAATAATAATTTCGTTTTATTTATTCTACAAACCAATTTAATTTTATAAAGTCTATCGGCTTATTAATAATATAAGCATGACTTTGTCGCCGCTTTTCTCAATGTTGATCTCATGTAAATCTGTCAAGTCAATTCTATTTATATTTACAAATCGCCAATTTTATCCATCACACAAAATTGCTGTGCCACGGGATTTATTTGGTGGCATTTTCTATGATAAACAGAGCATTCGGATCACAAGCAAAATTGTGCTTATGAAACCTGAGTAATAAAATTCATGCATTATCTGGGATTTTCTTGCCTTCGGATATGCATCCAGTCATACATACATTATTCAAACAGAACAAGACGCAACCATGAATATGTACGCACGTATACACTGACATCTCCAATTTTCATTCAATCCAAGCAAAACGATGATGCATATTTCAACAGACGCAACAGATACATATTTTTGCACTGTAAATCGCTGCCAATGATAAGAGACAGCGTTACGTTTCATCCCATGGGCTCACTAAATTGAAATCAATCCTATTTGAGGAATGTGAGTAAAAAAAATCGTAGATGTACATACATACAATGAATTTGTATTGAAAACCCAATTGTAAAATTTACATGTATGGAATTCTAAAATGCAGAACATTCAAATTCAATATCGCCAAGTTTATTGGCCATTTAATATAGGCGTTTTTTGAATTTTTATATTATTATTTTAAATTACTTGATGCATTGCTATGCTACAATGCAGTCTGCTTCAACATATCTTTACAACTAATTAGTTTGCAAGCACCTAATAAACTTCCAAATTCAATATGTAAATAATTACAAAATTCCTTCAATATAATGATGAAATAAATACCAAATGGTCATCTAGCATATCAATTATAACACAGAAATTAGTTCAATTCAAATGGAATTGCCTTAGCGTAAGCTTTCTCACATCTCTGGGTGGAGCGACATCTGTGCGCAAGTAGGCAAAACACTTCAAATAAAAATCTTGGTGCGTGTTGTTTCGTTTTGATTTTAAAAGTTTTGCTGAAAAATGTAGAAATTAAACATAATTATATTGTTCATACCATCGAAACAATCAATAAAATTATGCAATACATGAAGGAAGATGAAAAATGAGAATTATTATTGAGATAGTATAATGTTTTATTTGTCGATTCGTTTCAATGTTATAATAAAAGAGAGTTCATAATAGTACTACAATTTTAAAAACTAAAATGTATTGAAAACTTTTATTTTCTAATAAAGTAATTGCTTATCAGAGAGAATTACGTTTTTTAATCTTTGGACATACGAAAATTAAGAAAGATGCCACATTTGTACAAAATCCTGAAATTGAAAAAGAAAGTTTAAGCTACTCAGAAATCGACATGAAAAGTAAATCTATTAAAGGACAAAACTACAAATTTGAATTTTTACTTGGAATAAAAATGAAAAGAATAAAACTACTATGGATAACACTTGCGTCCCAAAGTCGAACAAAATCACTATTTGTTCAAAAATTTGTGATTCTCACTAAAAATTACAAAACACAAAGCCGCCAAAGATAAATCACAACACAATCAGTTAATTTTTTACTAAGCCTGTTTTTATTTCACATTTTCAAAATAAATTTGCCCTGAAAATTTATATTGGAATATAATTCGAGTGTTGTTCAGCTTAATTGAACAATATTTACTTCTTTCTTGAACTTGATCCAGAGCTGCTGCCGCGAATGTTCACATTTTTCGAACTTTGGTTTTCTTTCGAGGCATCACCTGGCAAACTATTCGTTTTTGCAGCTTCGTCGTCTTGTCGAGCGGCTTCTTTTACCTTTTCTTTTTCTTTTCTGGCAGAAATCCTTTGTTCAAGGTAAAGTATCTTTCGTAAGCTTGAGAAACGTACGACATACTTTATATACTCTCGAAAATGCTTAAAAAGGAATGAAAATGTCGAGAGTTGATCGCTTGAACGCAGTAAGATAAATATTTGGAAAAATATTTTTTTGAAAACGCTGACACCTTCTTTGAGCAAATTAAAAAGCGAAATAAACTCATTGAAACCAAATCCATACAAAACGATTCGATGTCTCAGCAAAAAGTTGACAAAGCGACTCGGATCACCAAAATATAGATATAGTTTTTCAAAAATCAACTGATGACAAAATTTATATTTGTCAGCACAAAATTATGCATAACATGCTATCTCGAGCTGATTTTTGAAATATGACGTTGATATTATTTTTGCGATTCAAGACTGTTTGTTTAAACTATTCGTTATAAGAATTTATTTTGTTTTACTGGATTCGTTTGACTTGAGCTTTGGAACGAATCAACGGCAATGAAAATTTAATTTCCAAACACATTCTTATGGGCTCTCAAACAAAACTGCGATTTATTTTGATTTCACAAAAAACGCCAAGACTTTTTGTAACTTTTGTTTGAATGAAATTGAATGAGATTAGGCGTATCATGGGCATTGACATTTATAACATAGATATTCGATCAAATGTGCCTGGCTATTCACATGGTCTCATTTATTATTGGTTATATAAAAGCAAGGACACTGAACAAGATGCAACGTGCACGCCAGTCATTGTTAAATTATCCATTGTTGATTTTTCGAAAGATATATCGTTCAAATTGCAAATCGATTGATAGACACAAAATGAAACTATTCAATGATAGTGTAGTTGGCGAAAATATATTTGTAAATAAATAAAGTCAATAATAAATGATTCTAATGAATGGTTTCCGTAAATGTTAATGGTTATTTTGCTGCCGCAAATGTGATCTTTATGTTCTCTGTAGAGAGAAGTGTTCACAATAGATTTGTTTGTGTTGATGCAAAATTGTTGCACATTAAATGCGCACAAAGCGTTCCAATCAGTATATATTGATAACAACACTGTTTGCATGTTTTCGACCGGCATAAAATTCCCTTTAGTCCATAGTAAAGTCACTTGGTCACCGCATGTACGATTTTCAGAGCGATTGTATGATGCAATTACGGTAATCAAATTAGTGAAGGCCACACGTTAAATGATATGGTATACTTTGTTTTCTATTACGCATCGAGTCTTATAACCAAATCACAGAACCTATGACATACGATAACATCTAGAGTTCGGTTGTATTGAAAATATGTTTGTAGCGTGACCTCTCAGCATGCATGATTAAATAATCCATGTTGTGCCATCGAAACATCTGACTTAATCTTGAATGCTACCGGATTTCCAACGCAAATAATAAAATAGAAAAATTGTGATTAACGATCGCCATTAGTGTCGTCAGTGTCATCATTTCATATATCATATAAGTGAAGTTACATTGCTCACTTCCTCTCAATGGAACGGTCTCGACAACATTATATCGATCATAAAAATTTGCTTCTCTTCAAATATTCGTTTATATGCAAAATATTGAAGGAAAAAAATTATCCAAGTTTCGTAGCATTTAATTGCGTCGCAACGATAAATCCGAACAGAAAAAAATCATATTAAACATTTGGAATCCGTAACATCGGAGTTGAATTACGTTCAAGCAATATTTCTTCGAAGAAATGAGATCCATGTTGACATCATCATATTTTGAAGATTCACACACAAAACTGATCCGGTATTGTGTATGTTTTTTGTCAAATCGCTTGACATCTAGCGGTTTACATTGCATATAGCTGACTAGTTTGATGATTACTGCTGAACGGCAACTGTATAATCGCTTTTATCATTGAGATGAATTAACTTCGATTGAAGAAATCTTCTTTGCACGCGGGATTTAAATTGGATGGGATTGATTCTATTTGAAGTTCACGTGCTGTTTGTTGGAAAATCATCATTGTATGACCCTTCTTTCTCTCTGTCTCTCTTTCGCTCTCGCTCAAACTGTCGCATTTTATAAAATTCAAAATGCAGAAAAGAGGAAAGAAGCAATGAAATCGTAATGAAAACGAATGACGAAAGCAGAACCACGCACACCATCATTGCACACAGAAATAAACAGAGATAGAGAACATTGAATCAAATATCATCGAATGAAGTGACAATTACCGTTTATTTTATCAGACCAATTCGTGATCTTGCATTGTTCGAACGTTTTGTGGTTTCGTTCCACGGCGGAATTTTTGTTTTGAGTGCGAAAACAAAGTATTGATGTGTGTGTGTTTTTGGTCTAAAAAATTTTTTCTCTCAAGTGGATTTTTCGTTATTATCAATTCTCAGTCCTGTTTGCAAAATATTTTATTTAATCGAATCACTTTAAAATAAATTTGCCAAATTAAAAAGGGGAAAAACAGGATCGAAAATGGTGAATCAAGGAGCTGAAACAATCGATGCTTTCGAACACTTTAATACAGCCCATTTCATACCAGCAGAACAATCGTTTCGAGATTTTTTGTACAATTCAAAAACAAAAACAGTCTTAGGTCGCAATGCAAATAGTTGGAGTAAGTAAAACCGTTGAATAAAACGGAAAAGTGATCTTTGATACATAGATATACAGTTTTTTTATCTTTTTTTTTAATTTTAACATTATCTCAACAAGATTTCTCCGAAGAAAGAAAACATTCAACTGATATTTAAAGTAGGTCACTTATGATTCAAGCCGTTCAGGCGATACGATAAAAAAGTTTCCAAAATGTACTCGCTTTTGGGATGAAAATGTCATTTGAAAGTCTTTTCGTTGAGTCGCATGTTCAAACATTAAAAAATTGAAAAAATCATTGAGCTGATCCGTTAATTATTTGCTCAAACGTGGAGCGATAAAAAAGCAATAAATTTAAATGTTTTTTGTTTGTCGTGCCGTAAGCTTGCGCTCATTTAAATGCTAATGAATGATACTAGAATAATCACGGAACTTTGTATTCTTTTTATTCAAACCTTTATAGGTTTTTTTTTCGTACGTACGTGTGTGGATTTCGCGAACAATAATGTTCTATGATCGCATACATATATTTAAAACAGCGGATATTCATTATTACTGCCAATTGAAAATGATTCAGAGCTCAGTAACAATATCATTGTGCTCTTCATGCATATCTACTGAACTGATTATCGCCAGAATAACATTGACGCATTTGCGGTCGTAGGTTTTCTTTTGGCTTCAACAAACACAAAAAAACACAGACATTTCAATGCTCTCCCAGTCCACTATCTTCTTTTATCACACTTCAACCTTTGTGCACACTCAAATTTCTTTCATTGCGAAATGATTACACAACACACACACACATACGAACGTATGGAAAAATAAAAGCATATTCAGTTCAAATCAATTACGTCTGATATATATTCGTAATTTAGTCAAATGACACAATTTTTCCGTTGATTTTTTTTAGGATTTGCGTCGTTCAAATATGAATTTATATGATTTACCTCAAGCAAAATATCAAATTGGTGGAGGATTTATATAATCACAATGAGAACAAAACATCATCATTTCAAAAGTCAAAACCAATTTCATCCAATCAATGAGGACATAGTTTGGTTATTTCTTACGGGAAAATGTTTTTTTCACGTTTTCTACGTTTTTGAGGTTCGATATTGTAAGTGATTCATTCTCCATTTCTCATAAGTTTAGATTTTGTCGGTCTAATTCAAAATATATCCGGTTCAAACTGGATTTTTCATGTGCCGCTCAACACATATTTACGATTTCAAGGGATGTTTGTATTATACGTTGTGTATCTAGTTTTTACTGGAAGAAGCACACTTTCCTTAAAATAAAACACATTGGTTGTAAGACAGGGAGATGTACAATATCAAAATGTGCTTTAACAATAGTAAATTCACTTTTGTTTGAGTCTTTCGTTTGTTTGCAGAACGGTGTGTACAATGAAGGAAATGGAACAGGAAGGAAAAAAACATAACTGGGGTTAAACCAGATTTATTTGGTTAGATGTTGAAATGAAGGAGAACTTTGCACACGTGTTGCATTTCCAGTTCAATCACCGTAGTAAACAGTGTGTAATGTGAATGATTCAATACGCGAAGAACCATCGGCATGTGTTGCTACGTCATATTCAGAGGGGTAGCATTCTACTATATGTAGAAATATGGAAAATATCTCTTATACGGCATCGATTCGAAATACCGATTCATTCTACCCTCGACCGTAGTGTGGTGACTTCAAGTGAAATGCAGTTTTAACCGGTTTCACATTGTGCACTGAATATTCTGGAACATAATCATAAGTTCGGATTAAAACCATCGACTATGATAGTTTGACCTTGCAATATTGTTTGTTTGTCAAAAAAAAAAACCCTGAAGGAAGCCGTAAAAACTTTGAATCAATCGTACGTAATGTGAACGCCTCAGATCAAAGCCACTAAATATTTCAATACAATATATTGAAGTAAAATCGAAATTTCTGTTTTTGTGAAAAATTACTATATATCAAATACAAAACTTCTATCGAGGTGAAGAACGAGTGACGAAACCAAAATTTAAAAAAACTAAATTTCATAATGCTTTGACCCCACTGGAATACCCAGTTCGGAAGGCATGAGCCCGAAAAGATAACTGAAACTCGAAGAAAATCGCCAAAATGGGGTCTAAAATACCCCCGATCTCAAAATTGACTTCATATTTGCATTCCTTGGGAAAAATTACCCATAGGTCTCCATACATTTTGTGACCTTCGGAACCTGTACTCCAAATCACTGAAAACATTTAAAAAAATCATTAAAATTGAAAAAAAAAAATATATTTTTTTAGAGTTTTACAGTTTTTATAATATAAATAATTGATGAAAAAACAAAAAATATTAAAAGGCAAAAAAAAAGAAAAAAAGAAGAAGAATTTAAATATCAAACGTGAAAAAGAAAAAATTTATTAATTGTAAATAATTATTATTAGGCAATTTTTTATTTTATTGCGATATTTTCTTCAAAACACACAAAAATATTCTTCTTTTCAAACTAACGAAAAATATGTAGGGTTTTTTCTCTGCGGCGTTCATTTGTGGTGTGATTCGAATACAAACCTCACCTCAATTGTGTATTACGTGCATGTTAAATCCGAATTCACGTTTTGTTTTCATTGTACGGTCTATCGTTTCTCCTGCCATATCGAATATTCTGTCATTTGATGTTTACACGCTTCTTTGTGCACTTTATTGTATACCTTACGCTGCCAAGCAACGCTATGTGCTTCGCCTCTTTAATATGTGACTCAGTATTAGTCACATTCATTCGTGAATATACACAATACATAGACACGTAAACTACGCGGCTTTATAATGCTTCTACTAGAATGCTTAGCCAGAGCGCGCGTGTGTATGTGTGTGTGTGTGTTTGTATCTTTGCGTGCCCTTATAATGACCAACAAGTGTAAATGAGATAGAAATGCTTCTCCAGCGTTATTCTTGTTGTGTTGACTGATCTCTTTTAGTTTCATTCGAACTGTTTGTCGTTTAACACGCCCGGGCTAAGCCAATGAAACGTAATTTAAATGTTAAACGCCATTCAACTCTCGATTTACTTTATTTCTTGGATTCAACAACCGATAATCCATAGTCGATAATTTTTAATTTTAATTATATTAATTTTAGAAGTTAAAACAAAAAAGTCGATCAACAAAAAAACGTGTCCGATACACAGTTGAAACGTGTTATAAGACGAAGAGAGATCATTTACGTGAAAAGCGGGCGTGTAGTCTCGTGTGTGTATAGTAATTTAAATAAAGAATCTCTGAATTCATTGACCGATGTACCAAAATAGCTGTGCAAAAAGAATCTCTCAATTTTTTTAAAAGTCGTTAAAAACGTCAATACTTAAAAAACAACAACCGATAAATATCTTCCGTCCAAAATTCCAGTCTTATAATATAAAATTAAAAAAACTAACCACGAACTATGTCTAAGGAAAAGTATCTCGACGAAAGGCAAGAGAAACAGTCGATTAATTCAGCTTTCTTTGATGAACCTCGAGGCCCACCATTTAAATTATCGCGTTTTCTCTACAACCATCAGGATGGCTCCATTATGGGTCGTACTTCAAAGTCATGGGGTAAGAGTTGCGACGATGAGCCAATTTTTTATTTTGAAAATAAATATTGGCCTAAAGTGAATGAAATTTCAAAAAAAAAGAAACTGGAACACCGATTTGGTGATATGTGTGTGCTAAAAAAAACAAAATGGTTTAAATACCAAAGTATCAATATCAAAGGGCATAGTCAATCGAAAAAAGTAAGCAATCAATGTGATGATCATGATATTTGATGCCCATCAATATCTGTCAATTTGATCGATTGAAATATTAAAATTATGAGAAAATTGTAAAATAGTTGAACATAATTTTCGAAAATTTATGCGTTCAAACTTCAACGCCACACATACATAAATAAACAGGTGTGTCTCTTTGATGAAACGCACACACACGAATAAACAACGCACAACAAACACCAATACGTGGCCACGTTGTTTAATAACATGTTTTTTTTTATTTGGACGCGGCTAGCGCACCGATCGTTTTAATATTACAAGATTTTAAGTGAATTGACGTGCATAATATTCAACCGTGAACGCTCGCGCCCATAGATCTATACATGTATATATTTGTGTATGTATGTGTATGATTTGTTTTTTGTACAAACAACGTACATGGAAACATGTCTTTACATTTTGGCTATTTTATTTCGTTTTGTGTTTGCTGGAGTTGATGTAATTTTGATACATTTGCGTTTATATCAAGTTTATTTGGCGAACTACTTTTTTCAATAAAATTCTAAACAATTCACAGGTTCAATAATTAATTTGCATATTATGACAATGAAATGGTATTTACAATGCCGTAGCCATGAAATTTCAATCGAAATGTTCTAATTTAGTCTGTACCAAACTGACCGATTTCTCACAATTATTTCATATTTTTAGTTCGATGTTTTTGTCTTTTTGCATTGAATTTATATACAAATTAAAGGTCATTAATACTCGGCTAGACCAATTACAAATGCTTAAAAGTCAAACATGTGCGTGGTTTACGAGTATTATCAACAAAACATATCTAATATCTAACTGTATACTGAAGAACTGATGTATTTTTTTAATAACTCCATGAATACGGATGTAAAGTAGAAGTTGAATCATACCGAATCGAAAGTGAAAAAAAAAAAATGAAAATTGAAATGTCATCGAAAATTCAATTAAATTAATTGACGGCATGAATGAACTGAGTGAACTATGCGTGACTCTGTTCAGAACATAACTCATTAAACTCATCATGTGTTCCGTTCAACGACAACTGTTTTTTTTATTCAATCAACTGAAATATGAATTTTAGTAGAACTGCTGAAAGAAAACACATTTGTAAAATGTTCTAATGGCTCATGTGCGGCGTCGCGTCTACTGCGCTCACTATTGTACTGCTTTCGACTGGAGTTATCGCAACGGATGCATGTGAAATAAAACAAAACAAAAACTAGCAGATGTTGTACACTGCACCCACAATTGCAAAACAATGACTTTGATACACGCGACTGAGTTATCAGATTGCACATTTCAATTCTAATTTTTAATTGATTTTTATTTGCAGTAAAAATTGGAATATTTTACTCGATATTCTATGCGGCATTGGCCGCTCTGGTGGCGCTTTGTATGTGGGTATTCTTTCAAACGCTCGATCCACGTATACCAAAATGGAAACTGAAAGAGTCATTGATCGGTACAAATCCAGGTGCGTTGCAAACGAATAAAATGATCAAACATCGAATTTGTATTTAAATAATTGATAATTATTTACAGGTCTTGGCTTTCGTCCAATGCCACCGTCCGAAAGTATCGAAAGTACGTTAATTTGGTATAAAGGTACCAATTATGAAAACTACCGACAATGGACCGATGCACTTGATAAATTCCTTGCAAGTATGTAACTTAAACGAACACATTTTTTGCACATTTTTTTTTCAAATCATTTCTATTCAATTTGTGACAGATTACAAAACGCCCGGATCCAACAGCCCTGGACGTGGTCAAAACATTTTCAATTGCGATTACCAAGCACCACCACCGCCAGGAAAGGTGTGCGATGTCGACATTAAACAATTTCTGAAATGCACACACGAAAATAACTACAGCTATCACAAGAGCTCACCATGCGTTTTTATCAAGCTAAATCGAATTTACGGTTGGGTACCTGAATTCTATAATGATACAAACTATTTACCACCGCAAATGCCAAAACAACTTAAGCAATTAATCAACGGCACCGATGCAACGAAGGTAAGATGATAAATTCAAATGTGAATGTGAATTTCAAAAAAAAAATAAAATTAATTTCAGTTGAATAATGTTTGGATATCGTGTGAGGGTGAGAATCCGGCTGATATTGAAAATATGGGACCCATTGAGTATTTCCCAACTCAAGGTAAATTATCCAGCATCAAGGAAGAATTATCTGATTTATTTGACAAATTAATTTGGTTTTTCCAGGTTTTCCCGGCTATTATTTCCCATACGAAAACTCAGAAGGTTATTTGAGTCCTTTGGTCGCCATTCATTTCAAAAAACCAACACGTATGTATTGTGATTGATACCAATTTATATTTACTATTACGACGAATGATGAATATGTGTTTGTGATTTATTTCAGGTGGAATTATCATTAATATCGAATGCAAAGCATGGGCATACAACATTAAGCATGATCGAAAAGATCGAACTGGCTCGGTGCATTTTGAATTGATGATCGATTAAAGCGCGAGTCGATATACATAATCAAACAAAAACTTTGAAAACATCCATGCAAATGAAATGGTGCCGATGTCGCGCAAATCCAGAACCATCAACCAGTAATAACAGAGAATATACATTCAAGCAATTCCAAACAAAAATGAACAACAACCTTACATTTATAATGAAATTCAGTCCATTGTAGCATTATTTTGTTTGTTTTTTTTTCTCGTAGAATTATCAAAAAGTATGTTTATTTTTTTTGTTCTGTTGTTCAATTGTAAAAAAGATTTTCAAATCTATAAAAAAAAAACAAATTTTAAAACAATATCAATTAAATATTAAATACATATCTATTGAATATATCGAGAAGAGAGTATGTTATTCAGCGCTTATGGCTCTCGATATTTTCAATAGATAACATGACAGTGAAAAAAAAGAAAGCACACATGAGTATTTAATTAAGAAAGCCATTCCATTTCTATCAATTGTACTAAACAGAAATGTTCGATTTATATAACCGAATTCGATTGAAATACATTTTTTTTTCTAGTTTGTAGAATTATGAGAGTCTCGTACATTATTGTGTAATTTATAAACCATGTAAGGCAATAAAATTCAACAAAGAAACAAGCCAAAATAATTTGAGTTCCTTTTTCATTGCTTGCTGGAATTCCATTTGGAATCGATTAGGAATAAGTTATTGTACGGTCTTCTAATAACTAACTGAAAATCGTGATAAGAAAAAACACAAAATTCAAAGTGCTTTGAGCACAGTGCCATCTGTGTTCTGATAGTGGTGGTGACAGTCATGCAGCTTTGTGTGTCATTGGACTCACGCAACACGAACTTTACTCAAATCACAACCAAACACCGTAATCACCGTCAACATTATCAAATTGGCCCAGATTTCATAGTTTTTATCACCAAATTGTCGTAAATTTTGTGTTGATATTTTAATAACGGTGGCACTTTAATTGATAACATACGATTTTTAATCGTTGAATATACCGTTATTTGAATGAATAGAACAGCTGTGATTATGTATGTGTGAGGCGCGCGCAATAGATAGATTCACATGTATGCACACACAACGAATCAACTGTCAAATGGCAAATGATAGAGAAATAAGTGTGTAGTACACGGGAATAGAGATAGAGAAAAAACAAATAGCGAGTCGCAAAAGGGCCCAACATAAAATGCAGTGTGTGTGTGTGTGTGAGTGCATGTATGTGAAAATAAGCCGAAAGAATGAACGAAAAATCCCACACTCGTGACAACAAAAGCAATTTTATGCATAAAACAAACACAAAATTCAATTGCAATAGTGCTAATGGACGTGTTTGTGCCTGTGTACAAAATGTTTGTTGCAATGGCAACCAAATCAAAACCTGTGTGATAAAAACCGAAACCGAATAGGCATCGTTAAAAATCGTGGCCGTCAAGTAGGCATTTTGTGTTCAAAATGAAAAGGAATTTTGTGTTCATGGCATTTATACTGTGTGAGAGAACACCTAACACTTAAAGGGAATCATAATAATCACACACGAAGCAAAGTGAAATACATACACATACACGAATCTGGCGACGAATGAAATTCAATGTTTTTGAGAAAATCTGTTGGCAATATGTCTTAAAAGCGGCTCGAATTCGTCGCTGTTTGTGCTATTTTTAAATGTGAAATTCTTCGTTCGAACACATCGTCGTTGATTCTATCGTTGTACAAACTCACACGAAAAATTCAATGCACCATATTTAACGAGGAGTAGAAAAAATAGACACACACAAATAAAATGAATATCTGCATAAGACAAGATTTTTGACACGATGATCCGGCCAACAGTCGATTGTGAGACGTTCTAACTCCTGCCAGTTTCACATACTGTGTGTGTGTATTTGCGCTAAATTCGAACAACGAAATTAATTTCAACAATACGAACAGGAGATATTCAATCAGCTTTGATTTAATTAAAATCAGTAATAAGCAAGTGTTGTGATTGGTTTTATTATTTGGTGTTCGGTGCTCATTCATGATTGTGCCATAGAATCAAATAGTTGTTCGTTTTTTTCTTTCTATATATATAATATATCCAGAATAAAATCCAATAGAGAAATCGAAGTTAATTAAAACCGATAAACGTGAGCGTACTGACAAAAGCGGAGGTGTTAAAATTGAATAACACACTGTGCGAAGCTGCGAAAGAAAACTAAAGTTGAAAAATTATGGGCAAAAAGAAGCCAACAACATCGTCGTCGTCGTCGTCGCCGTCATCATCGACAATAATTGCGACTAAGGTGCCAACACAGCAACATGCCATTCGTGAGAATTTAACGAAAAAATTGTCACAACAAAAGCGCAACGAAATCAATCAATTAGCCGATTATCTATTGAAATTGGGTTTTGATGCAACGGTTACCGTAAATGAGCTCTGGACACAGTACATTGAAATCGAGGCGAATCTACAACGTTTACAAGCCATCGAATCGGAGCTGAAAACAAAATCACATAGCGGTAAAAATCGTCTTGCAACTATTGATCGATTTTATGAATGGGCCATTTCGAACGGTGCACATTTCGATGGTGTACGTATTAAACAATTTCCACACTATGAATTGGGTTTGGTGGCAACAAAAGATTTTCAACGCGGTGAAATTTTTGCAAAAATTCCAAAGAAACTGATTTTATCGCTGGACAATTTGAGTGAAGTGGCTTCCGAAATTTTAGACCAAATACCGGTGCTCGACACAATGCCAAACGTTCGATTGGCGTTTGTATTGGTTATCGAACGATTGAATGGAGGAGCGAGTTTTTTTAAGCCATACATCGATCTATTACCGGAGCGCTATTCAACGGTCATGTATTTTACACCAGTCGAAATGAATGAATTGAAAGGAACCAGCGCATTTGTGACGGCTTTGAATCATTGCAAGAACATTTCCAGGCAATACGCATTCATACGCAAAGCCATACAAAGTCTTAAATCCGATCGATCCGATTCCATGTTGGCCATTCTCAAATCGCGTTTTACTTACGATTTATACTGGTGAGTCCGTTTATTATACTTACATATTTTTGTTGCCTTCCATTTATATTGCCGCATAAAATTGAAAACCATAGGAAGAATGTCAGTGATAGTAATCATGAACTGCGCTGATACACATGTCTCGGGTTTTTTAAACACAATAAACTAAAAAAAAAACAGCAACAGAACAGTACACACAAACACGACGCACATGTCGTTCGCTCAGTCAGTGTTGTGTGTACATAAATTAAGATTTAGTCAGTTAGTTAGTTTGTTTGTTTTTTTTTCTCTTCTCTTCTCTTCACGCGGTAAAGTTATTGTAATTTGCTCGAAAATGTGCTAGATATTCATGTTCTTAATGAACTCTATCCGATGAAATAAATAATGATTGATTGCAATTGCAGTGAATCGATGATTGAAAATTGAAAATCTCTGTTCGAATTGACGTGTTGCAATTAGCATCAATTAAATGTGATTTTTCACATGCATATGTTCGTTTTGCATTTCAGCCATATGGAATCCAAATCAAATGGAATGCAATATAGTTCTGTTTTGTAATAATAATTATAATTAAGCATTCCGAATCATATGAACTGTTTGTGCTATTTAAATCAAATTTTACTACAATAAACATCAATCGAACTGCTTAAATTTTATTTTCGTTTAATGGTTTCTCTCTCATTTTTCTTACGGTATTACATTATTATTGAATGCATATATAGTATGTGTACTTCAGACTAAAAGCAAACAAAGTGAGAAAAAAAACCTTTCAACTACAAATTGCTAATGCTAAAAAGAGTTCTGTTTAAGAAAATGATGTAATTTGCATTTGTTTTTATTCCTACAATTATTATTATTTATCGTAACGTTACGTTTAAAGTTCGCCTACATGTTAAATTAATCTTATTAATAATGTGTGTGTGTGTGTCTGTTTTTCTATTTCGTTTAATTTGTATCGCCCGTGTTCGGCTCGTTATTTGGAGCACAAAAAGTGAACAACAGGAAGAAGAAAAAAAAGATGACGATGAAAAAGAATCGGTCTATTGGAATGGTTTTCTCATGGCATCGTACAAATACTCTTGCACTTCTGGTGAATTTGGATCCATTGTGTTAAGTTTACTGCTGCGTCGCGAACTACTTGCCGCGCTCAAGTATGCAATTGCTGGACTAGTACTTCGTTTCGATGGTGATATATCACGACTGCCACCATTCAAAATAGGAAGGCGTCCTCGAAGTGCTTGAAATCGATCCGAATAGCAAATTTTTCGCTTTCGTCGCTGTCGCCATCGGCAAACCAAAAAAATGACCATGAAAATTGTCAACGAAGTCAGTACAATCGATGCGGATGCAACAATGGCCGACCTCACTCCTATCGGCATATGCGTATTTTCAATTAGAACATTATTTCGTTTGTATCCATGACCGGATAATTCAAGATCAAGTGGATCATGTGAACGAGCCGCTGCATCGTTACGATTTTCGACCACATCGTGGAATGCCGTATTTATATTTGTCTCATCGCCCGTTGATGGTCGCAGAACGTGTTGTTTTGATAGAAATAACGATGTGGCCGGTGCTGATTTTTCCAAAAAATTGTTCTCACTCTGCGGTAACGACGCATCAATGTTATCCACGTTCCATAATTGTGTTGGTATATTTCGTCCGGTTGAACTTTCGGCCAATTTTATCACAAAGGGCTTGCGTATTGCTCGTGATTCTTTGATCACTTCGGCGGTTGGTTGAATATTTGTAATCGATGTAAAGTAACTTGAACCTTGTGAATCATGTTTTATTTCATCCGGATTCACACTTTTCACATGCTCCAAATTGAAATCGGGAAAATTTTTAAAAGCGGTAACAACATCAACGTTATTTGTTTTCTCGAGTGGTTGGTCTGGCGATGTTGGTGGTGTGGTCACTTTACTGTCACGACTATAGAATATTTCGGCCAAATGAACTTGGCTGGAGCCACGTTTGCGATGATCAAGCAATTCATCGATTGTCATATTACGTTGGCGAAGCACTTTAACCAAACGTGCACCACTACGTCGATCATTCAATAGATCCATTAGTTCGGTTTTATCATCCACAAATTTTGATGTGATATCAGTAAATAGGCCCGGATTACGTTCGGTAACATCTAATTTATCGATCGTTTTTCGAATGATGTTCACCAAATTTCCACCAAAAATTTTCAATGAATTTGGTTTTTTCGATTTGTAAATACTATCCAAACGTGATGTTGATGATGCATGAATGAATTCATCCATTTCGGCACTGTTGCCATTACTCTCCGGATCCAAACTGTCGTTAATGAAGAGCTCTTCCAAACTTGTCACCTCTTTCGATTTTGATTCATCTTCTAAATCGACTAAATTTAGTTCCGGCACTGATTCATTCAATTTCTTACTCAAATCGTCAACTGGTTGATCGTCATTTTCCAATATTTCGCTTGGTTCGACAGTCGACTTTGGTTCATTCGATTGAGTGGTAAATGTGATGATGGTGTATGGAAGTGTTTCTTCACTTGTAGTCGTAACTTTACTCGATGTCACTTCGGATGGTGCCGATGTTGATGATGATGGTTCCGATGACCCGATCGCAGTCGGAAGAATTGCAGATGGTTGAACCGAAGGAACGTTTCTTAATCTTGGTGGTCGAAGTGTCAAACGTTCACGTATATTATATTTTGGCGCTATCGTTGTTGTCGACACTTCGGCTTCAGCTGTTGTTGTTGTTGAAACATTTACATTTAAATCTGCGACTTTTTGTTCTTCATTTGTTTCAGGTGCTCTATTGTCATCTGTTTGCGTTTCATTTCCACTCGATTCAGACGATAATGTTTCGACTGTCGAAGTGGTTCGATGTTTTGACTGTAAGAATTTCATGTTTGGTTTTCGCTTACGCAAGTTTGAATTATCAAAATCAGTTCGAATTCCTGACACAACTTGTTTAATGAACTTTCCACGAATTGGCGGCACACGTCGTCCACTTGAATCTTCAACATATTTACTCGCCGGCATTTCTGCCAGATGTGTTGGAATTGTTGAAGCAATTCGTCTTTCGACTGAAGACGATTCGCTGCTTGAATTTTCATTGACATCGTCAGCTGTTGGTGTTGGCTGACTAAAGTCGATTCGATTGGAATTTGCCATACGCGTGGTGCCATTAAAGAAATTTCGTCTTGGTTTCACAACACTAAACTGTGATATTGATGGCAGTCTACGTGTTGTCTTCGCTGTATCGCTTTCGTCTTTTGGATCGGGCGGCGGTGGTGGAGCGGTATTTTGAAGTGCTTTCAATGCATTTTGTTTTCCTTTCAACAGATCTTCCAATGATAAATTTTGTTGTTGCAAAATTTCACTCAAACTCAAACCGCCCGTTTGTTTCAGAATATTTCTCAAATTGGTGGTTCTGCCATTGTTATCGTTTGCTTGCGTTTCATTGGATTTCTCGTCTTCGTTGCGACGTGAGCTCACAAACGGCTTTCGATATGATTTATTAAATCGTTGTGTGCTACTTGTAGGCGTTGTCAAAGTAGACGATACAAAGCGTTCGCGATCACGTTGCACCCATGGTTCATAATGTGGTCGATCGGAAACATCACCAGACACACGATCAACATTGAATTGTCTCTGTACTTGAAGTACAGGTGATTGAACGTCTGTTTCAATTGATTTCCAATCGTTTCGTTTGTCAATGGCAGGCATTGTATCATCTTCACTAAACGAATGAGTGGCCGAAACCATAAATCCGGCTGTTGGTTGTTGTTGTTCATCGGCCGTTATTAATGCTGGTTGCCACTCATTTTCCACTTCGGCTGGTAAATTTTCATCAAATCTCCTTTGAATATTGCTTGCGTCATCATCTTTTGATTCGTATAATTGTGATAGATCTGCGGTCGGCAAAATGTGATGTGCTGTCGGTCTCCATACAGTCTAAAATTAGAAAATAAAATAAACACAATCACATAAAACTGAATACAATTCGAATTTTTCATTTATCACTAATAAATGATGCAATCTATTATTTTCATATAAATAAAGTATGCAAATGGAAGTGCCAAATGAAAATTAGTCACCGTTCAATATGGGAAAAATTTAATCCATTTGCATAGCATTGAATGAAATTGTCAGAGTGATTGAATTATTTTTGGAAATGAAAAGTCGAAAAGGCATCAATGGCATAATCCAATCTAAAAAAAGACATACATGCCACAATACCATATTTGAAATCATACAATCTACTGTCAATCATTGAGCAATTAAATGCTTTTTCAGTATATTAATTTTGAATGAAACGTAGTGCATTGAAAAGTTTAATATTTATTTGGAGATAGATTGATGTGCTTCCCATTTTCTCTGTAGAAAAAAATATATAGCTCAAATCCCAATGCAACATACTCGAATAGTATCGGTTATGTGGTGCACGTTTGTTTTGTATATGCAATGTATGTGAATGCCGCTTGAGTGTATATGTTATGATATATATTTCAGGCACGAACAGTGCACACATTTTAGTGCATGTGCATAACCCAAAAACTTCACTAATAAATCGAATTACCGGCCAATATATCGAAAAGCGGCTTGATATCAACAAAAATCAATCATGTGTGTCCCATACACTTAAGCTTACCCACATTTGTTTCTACATATCAAGCGCATTCAATTGCTCACTCTCACTCTATCTTTTCGCTTCCTCTGCACTCTGTTCTAGTTACGAAACATAAAATATAGTAATTCCGATTTCATCACCAAAAAATGTTACCAACCACTTGTACGGCAGGTTTTCCCTTTGGCGCGCATTTTCTTCACAACATAAGTATAAGCTATATGCTACAAGCAGCACAGAATCAAAATAAAAAAGAAAATCTACTCTCGCGTGAATACGTGAATTGTTATATTTGAATAAACCGTGTCTTTTGGCAAAAGTTTTCGCTTCGCACAAAGTTTTTTTTCTTCTTCCCCTTCTTTGGTGTTCGTGGGTTTTTGAAGTCGTTGCGACAGAATAGCAAATGTTCGGGTGCGAACGAGCGCATTTATTTGCATCCGTATACGGAAATCGGATAACAAACAGCGTATCTGAGCCTCTGTCGTTTCGTTGCACAGCAAACGAGAGCGAGGAAGCGAAAAAAGTGGTAAAATTTATTGCCGGAGGAATTGGAAATTTATTGATTTCATTCATTGACAGTGTATTTTATATGGGGATAAAAAAATGAAATTTTTCCGGTTTCCCGATGCAATGTGAAAAATGTTTTGATGTTGATTTATTTTTTTCCACCGAATGTCCCAAAACCAATGAATGTTGGTTTAATCTCTGTTTGGAATAAAAAAAATTTGTTGTTTTTCCTGAAACGATTGCACTTCATCGATTTGCAATTGGAAACTTTGCACTTTGAGCACATTTTCGTTTTTTCCATCGCATTTACAAACAATTTAAAAATAACAAAATCGAAAATGAAATCATATATGCAGTAATCCATTGCCATTGATTTTTATTTACTTCTCATTGTCTCTCTCTCTCTCTGTGTTTGTGTGAAATGCACCATATATTTCATATTTGGATGTGTTTCACGTCCCATTCGAATGTAAAACTAACTGCAAACATTACATCATAATACAATATGTGCAGTCGGAATTGGCAATCAACAGACATAACAGAGTCTGACCCTGATGGTCATCAATTGGTTCTTACTTTTCCATCTTGCGTTTCGATGTGGAAATTCGAGCGCATTTAGTCGATAAAAAATATTTTGAATTAGTCGGATTGCGTCAAAGGTCGGCATAACTGAATAAATGACCATAGTGTCCAATTCTAAGCTAAAACAACCAACACATATGCATATTGCTGAACGCTATTGTTGTTTATTTTTTTATTCGTTTTGCCATTTTGAAAGTGGCTTTTCATGTTAAACGAAAACATCAAATTTAATTTTGGCATCGTCGACCGAATTGTCAGTTTGCACAATGGCATTCCGTCGACCGAAATATTTTAAATTTTTCATAGTGCAACGAATTTAATTAAAATAGACTGGAATACAGAGATTGATAAATAATGCTCTACATTTTTAGAAATAAAGTTTTGATTTTTTTTTTGTCTAAAACTATGCACACTCCTACACCGCAATTGTTTAAATGGGTCAAAAATAGCCAATCTGTCAGTTTAAATTGAATTCCAACTATGAAAATATCATCGAAATGAGAACACAATTCTCATTGAAAACTTTTTTGCCCAATTTATACTATATCTATCATGGAAAATGGCACAAAGATAAATATATGACAAAAATTCAAATCGAGCGAATATATTTTATAAAACAAATGGCAAGCCACAAAATTTACATTCAATGTTTGAAGCAAATAAGAAAAGTCATCAGTGCGGGCTGGAAAAGTGGCTTACATAAGTGAAAATTGACTGTAATTGAGTCGAATTTAGTAAATGAAAGACAATTTAAAATTCCATTATTAAAAGGTTTTTTTTTTGTTATTTATAAATTTCAGTGATAGCAAGAAATATTGATTAAATTTTATATTGCGACCGCAAAACGTGAACGCTCCAAATATGTATCATGCTTGTGTATTCTCATCATTATGCTTTGAATAATTTATATTCAGTTTTGCTAGCAGCTATTGAGATCAATAGCCACAAATAGACACACCATTCACAGTTTACTCAGTTCGAATTATTTCCTTACATTTATTTTGCGGTTGCTGCAAATAACCGGTGAAAACGTTGATATAAATTGAAAATGAGCAATTGTTTTCACACTGTATGTTCCGTGTTTGTTATCGTCTCAATGTCTGAGTATGTATGAGCATGCCAGAGAGAGTGTGTGTGAGAATAATGCAATAACACAAAAAAAATTAAATAAATGATTGTGCTTGAATATTTAATTTGTACGAGAAAAAATGCTTTTTTCGCGAGATTGGATTTTTTACTCATTTCTATCAGCGAGTGTTAATTAATATTTTAATTGATTTATTTTTGTTGCTGGCATGTTTGCTGTAGGTAAAAAAATTGTATTGATGCGGCATATTGTTTTTTTTTTTCACTGACTTGGTATCATGTTTTGCATTTCATATGATTGACGAAAAAAAAATGCATTCACATCTGAACGTAAATAAACGCCAAAGTGATGAGCCGTGTTAAAATAAACGAGCACCTGGTAAGCAATATTCTCGGATCTATGAACGCATTGTATTCAAATGAAATGAATCTAAATAGGCAAACATTTCGCTTGTTTTTAATTCGGGACTACCCAATTTCGATTTGGCGGGTTTGAAAAATGCTATTTTGTTGTTGTTGTACGTAGCATGACAGCCACCCATTTTCCTCTGCGTGTGCCTCTAATTGGATCTATGTTTACCGAATGAGGCACAAAAAAGAACATGGCGAACAACAAACATACGTTTTTCATGGTGTCCATAAATACAGTGTGTGGCATCATGGTTTTGAACCAAGTGGTTTTATGTTTCGTATTGCACAAACCAACCGAATGAAAAAATATGCATGTAATTATGGAAATGTTGATTGTAGCAATTAATACGCTTTTTTATAGAAAAAAAAAACATCGACACAAGTGAAACTATGTCAAATTCAATAAATCTGCATCCAAATGGTCGCAATGCGATCGCCACTGTTCATCATCATGCAATTCACGATTCACCTGAATTTATAAGCATAGAATTTCAACGAGCTCTAAATTACACCAAATAGACAATGACTGCAAATCAGTGTATAGAGAGAATGAGAGTGTGTGTATGTGGTGTGTGAGAGAGAAAGAGAGAGAGTCCACATTAATCAGAACCGATTAGAGATGAAAAGCAGCTTTGATGCAAACAAAAAATTAAGAACTGGTTTTTGCTTTCATTGAACTTACAAAGAAAGGCCATTCGACTCTTATTTTGAATGTGCACATTGCCTGACAAAGAAAGTGCCTTTCAATTATACGCATCTGTGTTCATTACTTTACTATTTACGTCTTTTATATCTGCTTCGATGTGAAGCTTAAGAGTCAACTTAATTGCTCTATAATTGAATTATATATTTTATAGAGAAAGAGAGAGGGAGAGATAGAGACAATAATACTCATATGAGACAACGATCAAAGCCCATAAGAGAATATAACTAACCCATGGCAATGTCTCAACGCGTTGGTATGGTTACGTTTCATGCATTTCTCTCACTCTCCTTTGCATATAGTTCATGTCAATGCTGCATATTGAATCAGCATCAAATACACACACTATGCGGTTTAAAAAGTGATGCAAACCAGTTTTTCTTTTATCAACGTCATTGATTCGTTTTGCATTTCTCTTTATCATTCCGCAATTTTATCTCTTTAGAAATGGCGACACAGATCCATTGCAAAAGTTGCCACAAATAGAAGAGAGAGAAAAAACGACGACGACAACTTATAATTAGTAAATGTTTTTTGTTGTTATTTCTGGTACGTTTTCACCATACGTTAAACTTATTTAGCTACGATAACCATATAAAAAAAACCAGCCCGCGCGTACATTTCCGTGCTGTTACTGAGCTTGCAGCTACAATTGGTGTGCAGTTCATTCACTTTCTATCTAATCGGAAATCGATTTGGAGCAATTCTTTGAAATTCAGTCTCTTAGAAAGACTCTTGCTTTACACACATTCGCTCTCTCGCTCTCTCTCTCTCTCTCTCTCTCTCTCTCTCTCTGAACATCGCCGAAGGCTGGCAATATCGGAATGAAACCTTATTGTCAATTGTAAGATATTACATTCCGGAAGTAACGAAAAAGGCTGCAAGCACGTTAAAATTGCAAACGTTATCCTCTCATGAGATTATAGCGCACGGGATTAAATGAAGCAAACTCCATATAATTACCACATCAAATGTCTCTCAAATTCAATTGCATTTATTTTAGTTATGGCGACATTATAGTACAGAGAAAGATCAAAAGTGAAGCTGTTAATTCGGGCCAATGCATCTGTGTGCTCGAGTGCAACTTTCTTCTTTCCGCCCGTTTATATGCTCAATGGATTCGACCAGGCAAAACCATTCTTAAGTGTACGTACAAATACATCTTTCGCTCTCTGTCTCTATTGAATGCAATACAAACAAGTGTAAAATTATTTACGTGCACAAGATATGGCATGTGTGATCTAATTACCTAGCTATATGAATCAACGAAAAGAGAAAATGCCGAACAAATCGAATTGACGAAAGCGATATCCATTGAAGACCCACGCTAAAAATTAGATGTGCGGCAAACAAGCGTGTATTCGAATGAATCGTATATGCATGTATTCGAAATCAGTGAATTCAGTTCGTTTCAAAAGTGCTGGCGCACTGATAAGAAGCGGTTTATTTGCTAAAACTGACTGCACGCAAAGCCACAGCAACAAAAAAGAAAATCAATTAAACGGTTTGCTCTTTTATCGTACAATATCTTGGTTTGTTATTTTGCTTCTCATTTTCATCACAACATTGTTTCTTTTTCTCTCTCTCTCGTTTTTCATCTCCTTCTTTGTCTGCTTCTTTTCGTCGAATTACACCAGATACTGCTCGATTAACACATAAATATAAATGAACAAGCGTATACGGTGCGGCTGGCTGGCTGCTCATATGGCAAATAAAAACAACGCGTTAAACACATCAATGACTGTTATCGGTTTCACGTGTGTATTTTTCTTCTCATACCAAACCGGCCGCATCAATGCAACATCGATTCCAAATCAAATAAAAAACAACAACAACAACCACGACGACGACGAAGAAAATATCGGAGAGAAATTTTTTTGCACTTGTTTTGATTTTGTTTTCCCTTCGATTGGCGCGCATCGTCATATCACATTCGGCAACAACACTAAAAATAAACGACAACAAACACTCGCACAAGAAAAACATAATTGAAACGATGTTAAATGGACTGACATGTTCACATGCAGCGCATTCATACACCGTATTTAGAATGTGCATTTCTGTACAATCGTCTTCAATCGCCAATCGACTTGACTACAACAAATTTATTAGGTGAACGAAATCGAATTTCGCAAAGAAAAGAGGAAAAAAACGCCAACTAAAACTAATATGAGAAGCAATAGCAGCATTTTCAATATAAAAAAAAATCATTTCCTAACAGCAGAATGATTCGTTTGAGCTGCTTTGTCGAACAAAAGAAATCGGCTCTTGCATTTGCTGATAGTCTTCAATTACACGGAGTGTGTGTGCGCGCGCGCTGACTATGAACATTTTGAAATTAAATTCACTGGATTATTATTTATTACTTTTAAAAGCAATCGAGCAGGAAATGATGAATGAATTGAATGAAACGCTTGCTATTAATTATTTTGTCGAAGAATAAGAAAACGTAGTTTTCTGACCCTTTTGAATTATTGAAACTCGTTACATCTCACAAATTCATTTTATTGCAACAAAGTTTACCACTTGAACGAGAAACGATATAAGTTACACCTGTTATCTCACATGTTATCATTTCTTAAGGTGCACAAAACCGCGCGATATTTATGGCCAAAGAAATAAAAAAAAAAAAACAGTAATATCATGTCGTAAACCAATTGATGAGACGACGAAGATCATTTGTTAATGATTTATGTTTGAATTCTACTTTTTTATGTAAGTTTAAAGCAGATAAACATTTTATTCTTAAAAGCCAACACACATCGAAATAATAATAATAAAATAAATGATGTAAAAAGGTATTTTTGTTCGTCGTTCATCAAAAAATCATCATTTTATGTCGATGAAAATAACGAAATTCTGCTCAATTGTATGTGGTATCAACAATGTATGTTTTTCCACCAGCATTGGGATGGCGTGTCATTAAAGTCAGTGACTATAAACCTCTTCTTCTCACCATTTCATCTGATTGTGAAACTGTTTCACTAAAAAATCATCAGCAAAACATATCAGTTGGATTCTTTTGTCTTGTCACACAAACCCACAATCAAATGCTCGCTCAAGATTCAATCGGTGAATCGGTTTAATAGCGAAACACGATGATAATAATTAATAGAAAGAGACAACAACGGCTGTCTCGTTCGCAATTTCTTCTTCTTTTTCATCTTTTATCGCTCTTTCGTCTCTTTTTCATTCACCATCGTAAACAATAATGAGAGAGTTTTTCTAAGTAAAGTACTCTGTTATCGTGAACTGATGGTACTTCATTTACGATGGCTGCAATTTCTTGCCACCGTACAAATCCATCTACCATTTGATGATGGAAATAACTGTCTTTGGTAACAAAAGAATCGTAGGCTATCTTTTCGTAGTGATATCGGTGTGTGTAAGTGTATATATAGGTGAAAATGAAAACGCAAAATATGAAGAAATAAAATAAAAACAACAAACCTATAAAATGAAAAATGAAATCTATATTATAATCTGGTATGACATAAATTTCAAAAGACATCAAAACTTATGTGTGTGTGACTTCGTGTTCGAATGGAAAAAATTTATTTGGTAAAACACGGTTGAATGCATTGACTGAGCTCAATGAGATAATAAATGAAATGGTTCAGTTGAGATGATGTGAGCAATAGATTAATTAAAAGCGGAAAATTCCGAAAAAAAATTTAATTGAATTGAAAAACCAAAGTGAAATGACGACAATGACAACGTGGCGACGAAGACGAAAAATTAAGAAGCACAACTTTAATGTGCGCCAAGGTCTTTCTATCGCGATTTCATTTTTCTGTTTGGAATTTTTATCGTGTCATTTTCAGTGAAATCTTCGGCACGCACGCAGTCGAAAATAAAGCGATGCGAAAACAGACACAGAAAGAAAAAAACGATGGATTTGCCAAAACTAACGCCGAATGCCAAATGTTTTGTTTAAAAGTGCACATTAATCGCTGCCAAGGTTTTCTATATTTTCACATGCCTAATAACGGCGCCCGAGTCAAAAAGCCAATTTAATTAGTCACAAGTTTACATTGTTTGTAATGCAATCAAAGATGCGGTTGCAATGCAGTTTTATACATGAAATTTGTTAAATTCCGTCTCTACTCATATCTTTTTTTTCTGCCATTTTGCCCAAAGTGTGCTCGTTTTCTTCTCGCAATATGTGTGCATCTTCACCGTAGAAATGGCATCCAGCATGCAGCAATGTTTCGTGCGGTGTGCTCTAACAAAAACAAATAATTTTCAATTATGAGCGTGTGTATGTTGTTAGCTGCTGCCACAAAGTATCACACACTTTTTTTTCTATTTTTTTTTTAAATTTCGTGTTTGAATGCAGTAAAATGTTTTTCTCTCGATCATTTGTAGCAAATTTAAAACAATGTAGTCAATGTTTATTTTTTTCTTCATTTTTTCATTTTCTTGCAAGCAATTTCTGGTGTGTTTTATAGTCGGCACACTTGTTCAAACTTTTACTTGAAAAATACCCAGAGCAGCAATTAATTTAATGAAATAAGCGCAATGCACATCTCGTCGAACGAGAACCATCTTATCAACACTCACACAAAAAAAAATATCAAACCAAAATGCCTGGAAATCTGACACAAACCCCAAAATTGGGGAAAATGCAACGAAAATGCTCGGTTGTCGGTATATGGGATCATCAAATTCAGACTCAAAACTTCAGCAATTTTATTTTAAAAGTCGAAACAGCAAAATTATCTGATTCAAGACGCGCATTCAATTGGATAAATATTTGAGTTCTTCTTCTTCTTTCTCACACTCTTCGACACTTTGTTCGCTAAATTCGTTCAATTAGCAAATGGCATCGTGCCGCTTCCTTTATTCGCTCATAACAAGAACAAAATCAGCAGCAATCATGTTTGAAATTTGTTAAATTGCATTCGATTTGAAGGAACATGTGATACGATTAATACATATATAAAACTCTTTCGCGCTGTCTGTAAACTGAGCAAAAATGATTGTATTTGCAAAATTTTCGGCTAAAGCTATCAATCAAATTTATTGCAAACGGCACTGATACTCATGCTCTCTACTCGCAGCCAACGTCATTTTCCCAACCAACTAATTACGAGAACTATCGATGCACGCGGCTAATCGGTTTTATACTAATTTACAAAATTCGCCATTTCACTTGCACAAAAACAGCAAAACGCATGAAAGAGCAGCAATTTTGAACGAAAATTCCAACAGCATCAATGATTTTGTGTGTGTATGGTGTTAATATGGGAGATGCGCGCCATACATATGTTAGTCAATGTACACATCGGCAAACATGAAAATACACCACACTCGCTTTGTAGATCAAACTTTTATATTGTTCAGCGATTTTCTCTTCAAAACTTCATATGCTCTGCTCTCAAATTATAATGATTGATACTCATCATATTGATGCGATACACATATTTTGATAGCATCAATTTTGTGGCGTACTCATCCATATCATGCAATGTTTTGAAAATTTCTACACAGTTTTTTTCTACTCTCTCTCTCGCTTCCATTTATGAGTGTGGCGTTGAATACATTGTGTTTTCCGATGCCAACAAATATGGATTGAATGTGCAATTTTGTCAATATATTCCAAATGCAGGCAATCACTTTTTTTGTAAAATAATGAATTAAATTAATTATTCAAATGAATCAAACTAATTAATGCTACATGTTACAAAATGCAGATGTGTTGATTGCTTTAAAATGAAATTTATTCATATTAGAACTGTGCATAAAAATTCAGAGAATTGCAGTCAATTCTTTCAATTTAAACAGCTTGGAAACACTTTCGCATAGATCTAAAACTCCAGCACACATTCAAGTGGAAAGTATTAAAAGTGCATTTCACACAGGAATTAAATCAATTTCGAACTTTTCTTTTCGATGCAACCAAAACATGGCTAAACAAAACCTCATTTTGTGAATAGAATGAAAAAGTTTTATCAAATGGGTTTTTTTGAATGCAAGAGATAGATAGAGTGAGTGGGTGGGTTGTTGGGTTTCTTTTGTTACCTGTGCATCATCTATGTCGGCTGCATCAACAGCAACCTCATTTGCCGCATGCAAATGTTGTGATAAAATCCAAATGAACACTGGCAAAAGTTTTATGAAATACCATTTGATCATGTTTTTGCCGGGCTTTCGAACCACTTTTCCACAATTTTCTCGTATGAAATACTATTTTTTTGTGTGTCGTTTTGGTTTGATGTTTTTCACTTTATTACTTCATTAGTGCATTTCAGTTGGTCGGCAATTCTTTTTGCTGTTGTCTCTTGTTTTTCAAAAGTTTTGTTGCTGCGTCGAGAGAATTCCTGCTGGAATATGATGCCCTTAGTTTTTGGTAAATTTAATTATAATTATTTTCTGCCACAATAAAAGTTTAGTATATTAGCCACTGTGTGTATACCGCAATATAAGTACATGTTCACATAGTTTTATAAATTGAACTTACAAAAATCAATCACATTTAAGATCGAAAAAAAAAATTTAATTAAAAAAGTTTCGATTTTTTTTTTCAACGCTCGCGCGATTATTTTTTTTTTCACCGTTTGCCATTCAACTTCGAATATTTTATATTGGTAAATTCAATTTCGATTCACTTTTTCATTAAATTTCCAACTCTTATCCAGCATCTGCATAAATTTATCCCGTTTAATGTTCAATTCAACGTAAAAAAGATCACGAAAAACTTGATCAATTTCATTTCCGGTAAAATAACGACGACGACTACGACACGATGGATAAAAACGACATATAGAGAAGATGAAAAAAAAAATGTGTTCCACAAAACTCGAATTGCGAACGACGAATGGATTCGTTTTTCTTTTATTGTGAACGAACGTTTAAAGCGGCAAATAGAAAAGCGATGCACCTTCGACAATGTCCAACAAACAAGTGATTCTTCGAAGGCAAACGTGAAAATTCGCTATCGCAAGTGCATGCTCAACACCTCCAACAACGTGCGCTGCTACCTATTCAATGTTTAATCAACGTGTTTGCAGTGACATACAGCAAAGCACGACTATGTTGCGAACGTAGCATAAAACAAACTGACTGCTAGCAGCGGTGGTTGTTCATTGCAACAGTCTCGCGTGTATGTGTGTGTGTTATTTTCAAAATAGAGGGATAGAAAGAGAATAGTGCGCACCATGCACATGTACATACATTGCAGTTCGGCGTCTATGTTTTGCGAATACAGTCGGTGGAAAAAATGGTACGCTTCGGCAAAATGCTGAAAAGAAAGGAAATCGAAACAGAGAAAAATTATCGATGCACACATGAGACGATGCATATATTTATTATGTGTATAGCAATAGCAGCAGCAGTAAGCTCAGCGACCAATCGACCGTTCGATAAATGCCATCTGTACGAATATACTCTATTGCCATTTGAATTGAGACTCAACGATATATTTTTCATGCTACACAATTCCGAAGCGTTTCGAACAAATGGCAGAATGAATGTCTCTGAATGCAAACAAAAATTGTGTCCAACAAAGAGCACCCGGAATCGAATCGAGAAAAAACCTGCAGTCTTTTATTGGTGAGAGTGGAAAAAAATGAGCAGAGAAAATATCAGTAATTTATCTCAAAAGTAGGGATGGATTTGTACATTTCATTCGAATGTCTCGAACGAAAATAGATCAAACTCGAGTATGGCTGTGTCATTGTTGGTTGTGCTTGACTGTGGCACACTGAATAATGAATTGTGAAGACTCTTAGTCGGCACTGAGGTAAAATGAATTACAATCGTAGCTGCCATTCTTTTCGACACAATACAACAGCCAAAAATAAGCTTTTCTTCGTCATTCCATTTTTTGTTCCTCGTTTCAACATTATTTTAGCCATGGCCAATTTAAAAAAAAAAAAACATCTCTCGTTGCCATTTTTTCGTTCGAGATTTTTTTAGCTACATTTTTTATTTGAGTACCTCTCTAGCTTTGTCTGGCACTCTTTGATGGCAATGCTTTGCAAACATTGACAGATAGTTAAATTTACACGACAAAAAAAAGAATAGCTCTCGAACCACTTCATCCCCTTGGATTGTTACTGTTTGCTAAGATATTATGCACAGAACGGAGCGCTCTTGACTCCCTCTAGAACTCGGGTATGGGTCACAACGATTATGTAAACAAATCGAATCACATAAATGAACGAAATGCCAGAATGTGAATGTGGAAAAACAAACAAGAACGAGACACACACAAAAAATGTCACAATTTTTTGTCCGTTTTCTCCTTTCTCGTGTGTTCATTGTAATTCGGAGTATGAGCATATATCCAGTTGGATGAGAAGTGAAAAATTTGCACATGAAACGATGTTCAGCATGCAATGATAACCAGGACACGAGTAGCGTGATTGGAAAACACTTAGGTTGACAGCTCGGATTTTCCGTTTGTTTTGGTAAACGAGAAAATGTTATCTTGAGCATGCCACGAGCGAATCGCTGTCAATCCAAACATTTTTACATGGAAGACTGGGGTACATTCATATCTCTTTTTTATCGTTGCAAGTATACACCAGCATCATTGTCGCCACCTCATTGTTGTATTTCGACTGTGTTTGCCATTCGTAATCCTAATTTAATCCGTTTATCTCACTTTTTGTCGTAGTTGTTGTTGTTGCTAATACTCTTTTTGTTGTCGTTGCTGCTACTACTTGAGAGCATTGTAAAACGCAAGAGAAATGCTTGACAAATAAAGAGATCAGGTGTTTATTTTCTGCAGCATTCCAAATCCATTGTATTTCAAATGCATATATTTGGCTTTTCTATCTATGTAAATGAACGATATAGTTTTGTCGCCGAGATAGACACAATAGTTTCACTAAATAGGCCAAATTCAGTATCATGCAATCCATTCAAATGCAAATACAAACCGAATTTCGGATATTTGAAATATTATACAGCAAACATTTGACTCTGCGCCATTGCAAATATTTATTTATGGAAGCACACATACACAGAGACACACACATGGTGGCTAGAAAAAAAGGATATGTATTAAATTGCTTTTGGGTAAATGCGAATCATAGCAATTAGATTATAAATTGCATAAATACAATTTCTTGTTATTTTGGTGAACAATGTACGATTGTGGCCAATATAGCAGTGAAATACAGGCACATTGAGAATGAATACAATGAACCATCTCTCTCTCTCACTCAGTCTATACATATCCGTGTTTGATAATAATCAATTTTCCGTTGTCCCGTTTCACTCTTTGATTTGATAATGCATTGTGTCAAACGGGGCACAATGGCGGATCGAAGCTAATAACCACATTAAAATAAATCCACAAACACACATACACACATACGATAATTCTTGCCAAAGTTCATCTCATTTTCCTTCCATCTAGTAAATTAAAGCTGGCAAATTAACCGAGTCTATCGGTCGAATCAAAGCGATTATGCAACTTCAGTCCACTGATTTTTGACTTCTGACTTCATACCAAAATCATTAATAAATCATTGACAAATATTGATTGTGATTTTGAATTTGAGTCTATAATTTTGAGTGAGCGAGAAATAACGCCATGCGAAATGGAAAACATTTTGCATAATCATTTCTCTTTTGCAGGAAGTACCATCAGATGGATGCGATTGATTTTATCACAAAATCGAAATGTACAAATCGCACAGATAAGCGGATAGAGTCATCTGACGATAATCCCAGCCATTAACAATTTTAATAATTAAAGCATTTCGATTTCCGACCGTTGTGTAAGATGAACATGTACATTTGATTGCTTTTTAAAAACATCAATTGATTTGTCATTTTCGCCGCAACTTTGTTTCTAGTTCAATATTGCAATTAAATAAAACATTATGTTTGTCGTAACTCGTTAAACAACTAGCTAGAATTGTTTATTGGTCTGCTTTCTTGTTAAATTCGAAAATGTTTATTTCCTTATGCCATTTCTCGCACCATTCCCGCTTCGCTCGTAAATCAACGAATTCTTGCAATAACAAAACTTCGTTGCAAATAATTGTAAGTCGAGCGAAAAATCTCGAAACACTTGTCGTTTCCTATTTTCAGCTCATTGTTCTAGTTTGTCACTCCATTGCAATTTTACAAGACGATATTCCTGCGCATACATCGTTTGCGCCTGCATTGAGTGAAACAAAAATGAAAGCAAGAAATGAACAAAAACTGTCGGGAATAAATAAAAAAAATAATTATTGAAGTACATTTTGTGGAAAGAAATTTGTGAAGTGCAGAGAATTAAAGTTTCATATTGTAAAGTGGTTCGTTTGGGTAAAAGTTTTATTCGCTAATAACAGTTAATCGCCACAATGTTGGTCGATCGTTAAGCAAGTTTCTTAAAATCTCATTCATAATTCAGTACTCTGTTCGCTGTTGAGCACTGTGTCATACACGCACAACGCCACTTTTCCCCTTCAATTTGTATGGGTACTGTGCGATTTTTTCACCCTGTTATTAAACGCTCAGATGAAGAAAGATCGAAAGCACTGAAAGGTAGAGAAGAATGGAGGAAAATGTTTCAAATTGTCACCATAGAACTGTAATTGACAGATGGAAAAGCAACACTTTTAGCTTTACAATTGAATTTAATTTCTATGGCATATGAATCGGTTGTTGTAGTGAGCGCGCTTCAATCGCAAAATGAAAAATGGTTCAAGTGCATCTTCATTTATGTAAGCACATTGCTACTATTATTATATTGTCCTCAAGAGTTGTGCAACGGTATTAAATAATTTACTGGAACTAAAAAAATAATAAATCGTTGTCGAACGATGAGTGAAGTGCGCTCATGACTAGATAAGAGTGAGTCCATACTATTTTCGACAACATAAAAATTAAACATTCAAATGGGACTCCATCGTCATTTAAAATATCTACTTGGGCTTTTTCCGAGAATTTCAAACCATGAAACATGTAATGTTTTTTTGGAAAGTGACCGCACATGCATGAAACAGAGTTTCAAACGCTCCCATACTGTTTTAATCGTTTGCATTTTTAAGCGGTTTTAGCAACGTTGCAAATGTAGCTATTTCGAAAATGTTACGAACTCCCGAAAAAAGCACTACATTCAAGCGCAACGAGCATCAAGAAAAAAAGATGGTTTATGCAGAGCTAAATACTCCACATAGATTTGTTCAACTGCATAAATGTGGCTCAATAGTTTTTTTTACAGTTGTAGTCAATGACCATTGCCGTTTATTCGAATGACACATTCACAAAAACAATTGAATAAGTTGTGCCATATTTTCATTTTACAGTTGCTACTATTCCAACTAATTATGATCAATCATTGAACACAACTGAACAATATGCCATTTTTTCTCTCTCTGTGGCATTACATGAAACATTTGCACTTCCGTAACACTGAATTCATCGGGCATATTACACAACCGCAACTAAATATTCGGTGAAAATTCGGTACAATGTTCATTTTAGCCAAATAAAATATATATAAAATGTACTGTTATAGTATAGACCACTAAAAGTAATTGCATAATTTAAACAAAATGTGTTTAAATAAAACTACGCATTGAAATTATTCAAACGAGCACTATAACACTCTTATGAATTGTAGCACTTTTCATCACCGTAGAAAATATCTTATATGTATATAGTTACTTCAGATAAAATTACTTTTTTTATATTTTACCATTTCTGTAAGCCGGTTATGTTGCAACCACTTGGTTGAGAGAAATAATAAAGGAAAACATCATCGTTTTATCAACAACAACAGCAGCAGCAAAAAAAATATCCATAAAAAACATAATATTTTCTATCAACTCAGAATTTAATATGATTTGCATACAGCTTCGGTTCTTTTTTTCATTTTGAAGAGATGTCCTCTTTGTTGTGCCTTTGAAATGCAATCATAAATATTTTCTGCAAAACTTATTTCAACATGTTTTTTTCTGTGTGATTTCCGTTGGAATGAAAATAGACATAACAATTTGAATTGGAACAGAAATATGATCGCATTTATGATTACAATGCCATTTCAATATACTTAAAATAGCAAGCAAAACACTCGACAGATGAAAGAATTTTTCATTTTTATAAATGGAAAATGCAGCGCAACAGTTCTTCAGGGCGAGAGTATGAGTTGGGTAGAAAAACATCTTGTTTTAAAATGAATACTGATCTTGTATTAGTAGTGGTTGTATTCATGTTTTATGGCTGTAATACCGGTTTGATGTGCAATTGTACGCATTCTCGCTCTCATTCTCTCGCCGTCTCTCTTCTTTAGTATATATTTTGTCACCGAGCAGAAAAGAAGGAATGAAGAAAAAAAAAGAACCGTTTGTATTTGCGCCATTTTCTCTGCTGGAAAATTTGCGGACATTTTAACTCGCATTTGATATTTTCAACGAATGAAAAACGCACATCATTTTCGTTGTTATTTTAGATCGGCTTGCATGGCGCAATTTTTACAATGTTATCGTTTCAAAGGGAAAAAGCACTTAAAAACTGGAAAATGTTACGAACAAAATATAAAAATGGTGTTTTTGTTGTGAAGTGTGTGCGTGCATGTTTGCGCGCACGAGAGACAGAAAGAGTGAAGCTTTTTTGGGGTAGAAATAAAACCATTATTTCATTCGCATATGAAGAATCAGATACAAAAAAGCTGGCAAATGTGAAATGCGAGATGTTGAACAAATTGTGCTCGACACACACACACACTAAAATACATCCAAATAGAACAAATAAATTATGGCAACTGCATATTTTTCTGTTCCACATTGCTCGCCATCTTCCTGCCACAATCGAGGGCCGCTTTTTTCCCCTTGCTCTTTTGTAGTTTAGAACCTTAGGCGATATACGAACTCGTGCTTGCTGCTTTGCCATTACATATTTCTTCTCTGGTAATGGGAAAACGTTTTTTTTTCTGCTCGGTATTCTGTTAAAAGGCAAAAATGAAAAAGTGGTAGTTTTATTTACGTAGTTCGTTTTGCTGCTGTCGTTTAAGTTCAGCGGCCAAACAAAGGGGATGAAAAATTGCATCGAAGCGCGAAGAATTGTTGAGAGTGAGAGTGAGAGAGAATTACAAAAAAAAATTGTTAAAGCACAAAGGTCTTGAATACAAAGGAATGTAGTACTAGCAACACCATTAAACTCAAAAACATCCAAAGTGAAGAAAAAAAAAACGCACCCGAGAGAGTGAAAGAGAATAAAATCCGAATTGACATAGTGCACACGGCGTACACACACGTAGACAAAAAAAAATGAAGTGTTAGCAAGGAAAGAAAAAAGTAAATAATCTCACTAGCGAACAGCATTTTTGCGATCTCAAAGCGATTAACGTTCCACAAATGCGAGCACAGAACGACTGCATCGACTCTAAATAATGGCTTTGTGATATGATTTATAGAGCACAAAATGAAGAGAGCAAAAAAAATATGAGCATTTTGATATTTACTACGAATTCAACGAAAATGCAAACTAAAATTCGCGCGAAAAACACAAGCACACGCTCGATTCTATTGCTCTTTACCTTGTACTCTCTCTTTCTCGCTCGCTCATACAATTAGTTAAAAAATTGGAGCAAAAACAGCAACAGCCACATACTTATGATGATAATCATCGTAAATGCAACATAAAAAAATGATAGCACTGAAATTTAGTGGCAGAATTCTTGATGTAAGTTATTATGTAAATAATGTACTCGATTTTAAGTAGAAAAGTCGGGAGAACATGTGATACTATGCTACAATCGACAAATGCCATCATTAATCATCGGTTGCACCGAGCTTTTGCATTTCAATTATGCACAGCACAGTAAATTGTTAAGCAAGTATAATGAAGCGAAGCGAAACTAATGCAAAAATAATCACTTTAAAAGAACATAAGGTGTTCACCGATATAATTAAAATTATGCATCAATTTAAAGTGAACACAATTCATTATGTATACGTATTGTAATAATGGTCATACATTTAACATGGTTATTGAACGTAATTTGACGATGATCATTTATCATTTATGCTCGATTTCGCGCTAATGTCGTTTAGCCAAACTAAATACACAGTGCGAAAATATAACATACAGATTGAGTACGATTTGATTTCCATAACTTAATTAATCCGGAAGATGAAGACGAAAAACGAATAGCGAGAGAAAGAAATAAAAACTCTTACTTTTTTTCTCTCTCTCTCTCATCTAATGTAGTTCAAGTGAACGTGAACTACCAAACCAGTTGATGAGGTGAGAGATGAAGAAAATGTACGATGTTGTTAGTGTTGGTTTAAAATTCGTCGTGCACAATGGCAAGGTCAATAATCTCTCACTTGATTTACGGCTCACATGAATTACATTAAATACACCAGTTTTTTTGCAAACAATGAGAGCATATACACGTTGAATTTTGTGTGTGTGGATGATTTAGTGTTTATGGTTCAAAATGACGTGCCGTAAAGCCGTCGTTTAGTAGCAGCCGTGCAACCGCTCTTTGAATCGGTAAATTATTAAGTGTATATACTTTGTCAGCATGTCGGAGTTGCTTTGGCATGCAAAACATAAATTCTCGTTGCAAAACCACATTCAAGGCACACACAAACGCGCACAATCGATGCGTTTGAAGTGTTGATATACACAGATCGAATATCGTGTACGCTCGAACGCTTTCACTTTCTTCAGATGCTCGTTGGTTGTTCAATTTATTTGTTAAAATTGTAAACCAAACTGAACGATTCCAATTGAAGCGCAGAAATGTGAATTCCCAGTTGATGCATGAATATTTATTACTTAACTCAAAATATGGAAATGGTGAATTTCATTTGATTAAAATGAAACAAGTATGCCAGCAGCATCGCATAATGCGAGACAAGCGTTAAGCTAATGGAAAAACACTATTCTCATCAACATAATAATCATTTTCGTTTATGACCATTTATGTCGAGATGCTTTTTTGTTTAGTGTACATAATAACAATAAAATCTCATTGCCAGCTGTGTTCTATCACTCGCATGTTTATTTCACTCTCCTGTCAAATGTTTGCACATACAATTTTTTTTAAAAAGTGAATTTCTCCATTAAAGCAAATGCCACTATGAATTGTATTCGGTTTGGCAGGAGTTTTTCGTCATTCAATCCGTAATCACATTCGTGAAATGCACAGAGCATTTGATTTTCATATATTGGCGAATAAATACTCTATATGTAATTGATTTTATGCCATCCAGTCGAATTGATGTGATGTGATTAAAAGTGTTGATATTATGACTTGTTTTTTAACTCTGCGCTGATTTGCATATCATTTGAAAATAGTATTTAAGAGGTTTTATTAATGTGGAAAAAATTTCACAAAATTACCAATCGTTTTACGTTCATTCCACAAACAATATTTACCAATCGTATTTGGTTTCCCTATTCATTTGTCAATTGATACTATCATTGTCTGGTTTCAATTGGTTTTCAATATTTCAAAAAAAAGAGAATTTCAATTAAAAAATAACAACGACGTAACACGCACATACCATAATAGCAACAGAGTAATTTAATGGTTTATTTATGTTTTTGTTTGGTTTATTTTGAAGCTGGGCTGTTAGCACGGTGATGACTCGACAGAACTCGATACCATCGGAAATGAACAACAACAACACCGATGCAAAATCGGACGCACAAAATTCAAAAGGTGAAAACGATGCCGGAACCAAAGAAGAATCAGCTGAGACGCCGGCATTAATTCCACTTTGGGACGTGGCCAATCACTCTGATGGTATTGTTACCACATCATACAACATTACCAACGCTCAAATCGTCGGAGCCACATTGAACGATGTTAAAAAAGACGAACAGATTTTCATTCATTATGGAAATCGTAATAATGCCAATTTACTCGTGCACAATGGGTAATGCGATCCATTTATTTAAGACTTATGCAATTGTAATTAAATGATTTGTTTGTTTTTTGTTCTCTTTTTCAGTTTCGTTGTCGAAAACAATCAATGGGATAGTGTAGTTATTCGATTGGGTTTGAGCCAATCGGATCCGCTTTTCCGACAAAGAACGCAATTATTGGAGAGCATAGGAATAACAAAAAATAGTGAAATCACAGTATTACCAGCACCAAAATTTATATCACCCGAATTGCTAGCATTCGTACGCATTTTTAATATGAACGAAGAACAGCTCAAGCACTGGCTGGCACCAGAAAAAGTTGGCAGCGATTTACTCTATTTGGATTGTGCACTTGAAACTGCGCTCGAAATAAAAACGTGGAATTTCTTAAAAATGCGATTAACATTGTTGTTGAAAGCATTCCCAACCAATTTAGAAGATGACGTTAAATTGCTGGAACAACATCAGAAAAAGGGACAACAAAAATTGGGCCACATTAAAACAATGATCATCCATTATCGCATCACAGAAAAACGCATTTTACGCGACGCACTCACGTACATTGAAGAACGCTCCAAAGCATAAATCAATCGCACGCCGCTACGAAGACAAAAAAAATTGAAAGATTGACTGCTTTTGAGCAGCTGTCTCATTTTATATTTATATATATTTAATCCCTTAATTCACCTATAGACGTTTTCACAACGAATTCGCTACAACGAATTAATTTCTTTTTTGTTTTTTTTTCTTCTTCTTTTTTGTTTAGAGTGTTTGCTTAATTTATTATTTGAAAAAAAAAAACGAAGAAATATTTAAATATTGTACTAATAAGAAGCAATATAGGCTTTTGCAACGACTAATACATCACAATGACAAAGAAATTTATTTGAATTTGAACACATACAAATTCAGCTTGATAGCTTAGACTAACCATTTTTGCTAAATCAGAATAATCTATTGTTGTTTTCAATGTAATAAAAAAATGATTAAATTTTTTTTTTCATAAAATATGAAATCTTTATGATGTGATTTTTATCAAACAAATATCTGAATAAATACAATTTGTTCTTGAATTTATTGAATTTTTCGTCTCATTGGGATAACACCCGTATGCGTCCGTATCAGCGGATATACAGATGGATCTGTGTGATATGACAGATATTTTATGTATGCCAATGGCCAGACATGAATCCCTAATCGCTGGTATAAATGAAGTTATCTGTCACACCGAACAGACCCAATTGTTAAATTTTTTTTTTGCTCAAAAGTAGCGTATCACTAACTATACGTAAAATTGTAATTTAAATAAAGTAAAATTCTTTACTTTATTTAAATTATTTAGTTTTTTTTTGGCAACATTCCAAGAATTTTTTTCTAACACATCCTCCTGAATTTCACTTCGAATGAGCTATCGAATGATGCCAATTGAAATCTAAAAATGTCAAAACTAAGAATCTGCCGGCCAGATACATAACGGACAAAAAATCAATTGCCATATCGTATGACTTGACTAAAAAATATATGATTTTGTTCATTTCGTAGATTTTTCATACTAATGGACCCCTTCTGTAGGTTTACGTTATTATTTTATGACCGATCAAACACAAATTGGTCAATTTCTCGAAATTAGTATTAGGTTGAATTTTTCTCGATTCTCCTTTATTTTTGCCCCAAATTAAAATTATTCAAACCCTGAGGGATACTTTGAATCTTTACTTTGGAAAATGTAAATTACAAACTTTTTGATATCAAATAACCTTTATCGAGATTGAAGAATGAGCGACGAAATCAACATTTCTGATATCAATTTCGTGGCGAAAGAAGTTATTGGTAGATCATTTTCCGTGCTTTGTGAATAAAATACTTACGAAATATTCATTGGCTCATTCAAATTCATCGCTTCATTGCGTTCGTGTTAACAGTCATTTATTCCCTTGTGGAAAAAAAAGTGACTGACTGACTGGTTAGCTGAAATTAAATTTTGTTAACTGAAGTCGTTTAAGAAAAAACCCATAACCATTTACTTTCTGCATTCATATATTTTATTTTCGTAACTCTTCAAAATATTTGTCAAAAGGGAGGAAAAATGCTAGATATAATGAATGTCGTTTTATTCTGCATTATATATCTGAGTTTGTCAAAATTATATGTTTTTTCAAGATCATTACAAGCGCGGTTCTGTATAAATGCAATCTGTATCATATTTTTTTCTTCTCCAGTTAAATTGTTTAATAGACTTAAATTATGCGTATATATTTTCATTATTTTGTTTTTCTGTATGTTTTTTTTGAATGTGACTTAAGAAGAAAAAAAATCATTTCCAGAATTAAAATCTCTTACATGCTAAAAACTCAAGTAGAACTTCTCAAAATGTAAAAAAGAAACTGAAAAGATGATTTACATTGAAAGTTTCGGAAAAATGTCTTAAAAACGATTGGTTTTATGTAGTTTATGTATCACTCTTCCACAGTTTGATTGTTTTGTCGTTTTCGAGTGCGGCCGATGCGATGATATTTTCGGTCGGATGACAGGCCGTACAAAGTACTACATCTGAATGCCCTTGTAAACGTTGTACAACTTCTTTGCTTTGTAGATTCCAAATGTAAACCATATTATCTTCACTGCCCGATACAATCCACTGAAATAACAAATCAAACACATTTCAAATGCAATGAAATTCAACTGCACAAGCAAACATTTTGAATGAATGAATTTACCTTTCCGCCGGTGACTGAGAAATTGGCGAATATACAGTATTTTTCATTTTTGTGGCCGTTGTAAGTTTTTAAGCATTTTCCCTTTGAATAGTCCCACAGCTTAAGTGTGTTGTCAAGTGTGGCGGCCAAAATGTATTTGCCGTTTGGTGAAAATTTGACAAACGACACGGGCGGATTGTCGTCATCGATGAGTGTTTTCAAACATTGACCAGAAGCTGTATCCCATATACGGCACAAACCATCATAACTGGATGACACAATGAGCGAACCGTCACGATTGAAATTAACCGCACTCACTGGATCCGAATGTGCCGGCAGTGTTTTTAAACATTTACCGGTTCGAACATCCCAAATGCGTACGCTCTCATCAAAACTACCCGATACAATTAAATTGCTTTGTGGATTGAAATTGCAACAAAATACATAATTGCTGTGACCTTTAAGTGTTTTTAAACATTTTCCACTGCTCAATTCCCACAATTTAAGTGTCTTATCGTCACTGGCACTGACCAATAAACGACTATCACTGGACCATGCAACATCGCTAATACCCAATTTGTGACCGGCAATCGTTTTTTCGAATTTACCATCGTACGCACCCCAAATTTTAATCAATTTATCAGCCGCTATAACCAAAAAATAATAATAATACAATTATACTTTACTTACGTAAAGATCGTTCAGACTCTACTTACATGAACTGGCGAGCCATTCACCGTTAGCACTGAATTTTACTGCTGACACGGCCTTTGTGTGACCGGCCAATGTGAATTTCAATGTGTAATTTGGTTTCTACGAAAGAAAGTTCATCGAATCATTTAAAATAAAACGCATAATTAGAGTAAAATCATATCATATTTATAGCATTCATGCAGCACATTGATTCATGACACCTACCACCGATGATGCCCCTTTGTTTGATTGATTTGTCGACAATGTATTTGGTCCGGATGGTGCGCTGGGCATTGATGACATTGAATGCGGTCCATGCATATTGTGCGGTGCACCTGGATGTCCAATTGGCACCATTGTTTCCTTTTTCTCTTATATTGTTGTACAAGAAATTAAGCGCGTATGCTGCTATAACCTTACTTTTGGTATGTATTTGTAAATGCAATCGAAATAGCTTTTCTTCGATTTGTTCAACCGAATTCCCACTTAACTAAATGTAAATCGTGCTTGAAATTTGACAAATATTCGAATATTTCTGTTGTCCAAATGCTTTTTAACAAAATAAAATGAATTGAACGCGTGAACAAACGCAATATGCACTCCTATGTTTTGACACAAACGATGAATATATATTCAACATGACTGACGGCTTGCTTTGCTACAAACATGCATCGGACAACACTAGTATTGTTGTTGTATGGATTTTGTGCAAATGCTGTCACTCAAGATTACATGAGAATTTTTTCTTCAATCATTTTTTTAATTAAAAAATTAAATTTATTATAATTTGTAGAAAAAAACCAATGTTTGGAGTAAAAAAAGAATGTGACCATATGTTTCTCATTAATTTGGAGATGGGCTGCTAACTATTTAAAATGTGAGTGCATTGAACGCACGCTCACAATCAGTATTTGAATGCCATCTGTCATTTGTACAATTGAGAATAAAATACAAGTATTTTCATAGTAGTCCTCGGAACGTAACAATGTCAGCTCTAATAAAAAGTGTAAAATTCTTTAATAGGATAAACAAAAATCCGGCAGCAATTTACACAATTGTGCGAAATGCTGGAGGTATTTATCAATTTCATAAAATCGATTTTCATTCATTGCACTCAATCACTGAAATTCAATGTGGAAAAAAAATTTGTTGGTTATTTACGTAATAGAAATAACACAAACACAGTGATATGACACGGAATGATTGCATTTGATGTTAAAAGTGAACATTTTTGAACGGGTCAACATTTTATGCTTGCTCTTTTTTCAGGATGGAATAAAGATTTCGCGCCAGAACCACTTCCAAAAACCGAGGAAGAACGTCGTGCAGCGGCAAAGAAATATGGATTACTGCCCGAAGAATATAAAACCTACCCAGATGACTGTAAGGCATTCATGACTATATTTTATTCAATTGAAGATTATCTTTTTTTTGTTACTTTTAGTACCTTACGGCGATTATCCTCATTTAGAAGGTAAGCATCTTTCGAGCGAAATACAACTATTTTTCATTAACTTTAAATTACAAAAAAAAAACATAACATTTTAATTTCTATTTGTCAGACAAACCATACGAGCAAAAAGATATCTATTATCCATATGATCACCCTGAATTCCGCAGAAATTTTGGTGAACCGGTATGAAATTCATTACAACAATTCATTCCAATATCTATACTCAATATTCTAATTGTATATTTAGATTCATGCTGAACATGATTTGCATGAAGAAACTCGTGCCGGAACAGCCGCACCGCTCAGATATTCAATGGGGGTAAGTTTCATCTCGTTCACAAAATAAATAACATTCACAGAATCGATTTGACTTTTGTTTTTGAATTTCAAATAGGTTATGTGGGCATCGTTCCTTGGTGTTATGTGTGGAACTTTTGCACTGTATGTTTTCCTAGAGGACAAAAAAATGTATCAGCCAGCGATGCCGAGACAGATGCCGAAAGATGTGAAAAATGGTGCAAAACACTATAGTTTCGAACCAGCACGATAAGGTCTTAACAAATATCATATTCAAATGAGAAAATTATTGTCAATAAAATTGTTAATTTACACATGCATCGAATGGTTTTTCAATTTTTAAATTATTTATTTAAATTGCAAAGGAAATAAAAATTAACATAACAGAGTTATTATTGCTCACATATTGGCGGAAAGGAACTATGCATCAGAAACAGAACATATAAATGAATATTATGAATCATTGAAACTCAACATAAATCTCAAGAAACTCATTGGTCTCGTCAATAATTTACAAAAATCGTCTTCATGATTTTTTTATCAAATTCAGAAAAAAAAGATGTCAAAGGAATATTAGAAATATTATTTCAATATTTATTTCCCAATTCCAATATTAAATATTGAAGCGGAAAGTTAATTGTATATTTGACAGTATTTTAGTTTGAATATTGACAGTTAGAGTGCGTATGAAGTGACCTAACGGTTCGATTATGTGTATATTTATGTTGACAAAAAGGATTTAGGCATTTATGTATCGTACAGTGAACCGCAACCCCACGGAGACACACGCACACATTGACAATTTGGTTTTTATCCTGGAAATCAAACGGCATTATTCATTTATGTAGTGACTGTCAAAATATCTACCGCTGCGGAAATTTTCCAAATAAATGTAAATAATACACAAATGAGTGGAAAAAAGAGGCGAGAACACATTGTTTGTTACAAATTTTCCAGTTTATGAAAATGTGTGTAATGCGCAATGAATACGAATGAACATAGTTTAATGAACGTACATAGCTGTCTTGGTCATCTACAATAACATCGATTCAAAATGAAAGGACCTACATTTACTTTTAAATTATAAATGAAATTCGCGTGAAAAATAAACAATGAATTTGTGAAATTTAAATTAAAGTGTATTCAGTCAGAAAAAGGTTGTTAAACTTTGTATTATTCTGCGCGGAGTAATTGCATTCAATACACACGTTAGTGCGTTCATCCGATTACATTTTATAAATATTAGAATAAAGTTCTGAGCATAAAATATATGTGAATGGTTTTGCGTTTAATTGCATTTATATTAATAGCGCAAGGAACGGGCGTTCGCGTATATTGTGTTTGGTTAACGACGCGGGTGTGCACGGTGTAGTTGTGCCGTCAAAACGATATATATATAGCCATACGAATTATAAAGTTATTAAGCATCTCGACCATAAATACTACGTCATCATATTGATGCAAACGATATTCAAGAGCAATGAGAATAAAAGCGACACAATTGATTTAATTTAAGATTGCTTGCCGTATTGTTCGGGTCTTGGATGCAAATGAAAATTATTTGAGACGAAAGTTGTTGTTTTCTTTTCAAAACGAAAACAGATGTCGAGACACTGAAAACAAAACAAAACAATCAACAGTCATTCTTTCTCAAGCATACATCGCTGTATGTATTGCATTGAACCGAGAATTTCCTTACAACTCCAACGAGTGCTGTGCAGTATATAAGTGCTATTTTGTGTCTTTTATTTTGACTCTGTCTGTGTATCTGTGAACAATCTAGACGGTTCGGTACCGTGTAATTTGTTTTGTGCGTTCAGTCAGTGATTGATATCCAAGTGAAATACTCATTCGTTAACGGGATTGATTTCAAGTGCTAAATGGTCAACAATTTACGTTTCACATTATTTTCCGTCACTAAAACAAAATATTTGCCGAATAAACACATTGTGCGAAGTTACCAAAATAATAATTACCATAGTTTTGTAGCGTAGAAAAAACATTGGCCAAAATAATCGATCATTAGCCCGAAAACATACGAACTACATTTTGTTTACGCATGCAAATACGCCGAATTCGATGTGTATCAAACCAAGCTAAATATCGTAGACAACGAGCAGACTAATTACCCGGTTTTTTTTCGGCGAAAAATGTGAATGTTCGAATAATCAGATTTGTATGATTCAGTGTGTTTGTAATAATCTTCTCATAAGTCAATTTTTCGGTTCACATACTCCATCTAATTTTGGTCAATCTACAGTCTACTTGTTACAGTGTTGAAACAAAATGTTATATATGATTTTGTGACCATAACAATGTTAGTTATTCACTTCGATTGAATGTTCTGGTTCAGAGTGTACCAAATTGAATATCGCAGCGGAGATCATCTTGTTAAAACCTTATCTTATTAAATATCATTTTTGGGTTGTGAAGAATGTGTGGTTGACAAAAATAGGAAACCTAGTGACAAATTTAATAATATTGCAAAACATTCAGTTTGATTTTATGTTACAATGACGTGAACAACAACGAAAAAAAAACGAAAACGGAAAACAAATAGATGGATTGATCTGTGGAAAGACAGTGCGCAAATTTCTGAACTATAAAGTTGGATGAATAAAACGATTATCAAAAAAAGCAATAAACAAAGAGTCGTTTTACGACAGGACCATTAATCGAAGGAGAAAATTCTGAGAAACAAAGTACAGAACATTTCTGTTTCAATCCATATGGAGTTTTATCGTGAGAATATGGCATCGACAACATACTTTGAAATTTTCGTGATATGTTTAATACTGTTGCTGCCATTTCTGTATGAAACCAGCCATGTATTTCGATATTACTTTAAATTCGCCGTATACTATTCAATTGTATCGATTAATTCGATTATTCTGATACCGCCAATGCTGTTTCGTCCCTGTGATGTCAAAAATTTATTGTAAGTTTTTCATTTAGTGGATCGTTTTTTTATAAAAATTCAATTTTCCATTGGTGCTCTGTGTGTAAATGATTGAAAAATTTACTCACAAAATTGCTTTCGATGTCAGCTTGTTTGAAGTGACAGTAACATGGAGAGTTGAAATTGGAATTTCAATTCGATGCCCGAGTAATGGAGTCAAAAAAAATTGGAAAATATCGCATAATTGTGAAAATAAACACGCACTGATAGAAAAAAAATGAGACACGAATGTTTGAAATCTGTGAAAAACCGATGCCAGTTCCGATTGTTGGCGACATGTATGTACCAAATGGAAAATGTCATCATCACGTTATTGGCAGCGATTTTACGAATTTTAAATGAAAAAAAGGAGCACACAACTTGTCATCCTCAATGTCGCTTATTTGGAATGTTGTTGCTGTTGTTTAAAGCAAAACGCAAAAAGTGGAAAGCACAAATTTATGCGATTTGTATCGTCGATTCATGTTCATTTTCATGCTAAATGGTTATGCATATTTAAGAACAAACACCCCAGCGTGTGCGAAAACGCAATATGGTCCCAAGCAAACCTTTCATAAAATCCACGCTGCGTACAACAATATTTAAATAATAATATTTTGTGAGAAGATTTAAATATTGTAAATACTTTTCTTGGGAAGGTAGATGCAAAAAAGTTGCAATGCCACCATTTACCCTATGCGACTAGTTACTCTCTTTAGTTTTGTTTTTTTGCACTTCATTTTATTTGTTTTTCATTTTTAATAAACGAAGTTTATACAAACCACGGTTGAACATACGGTTTGACCTTTTCATTTAAATTTATGGATTTTTACCTGCTACTACATCACTTGAACACATTTTACTTTCCTACTGTGCTCTAGAACAATTCTATTTTATTCTTTGACATTGTAGGTTGAACCTTCCGTTCTTAATGTGTCTGCAAGAAGATCATTATTTTTGGCCGTTGGCAATTTCCTATTCGTTCATTCAAAAAAAAAACACACACATATCATTGACAGTGCATGTAAAGTGATCATTATAGCTTGAACTGTCTGGAGTAGTGCTCTATTTACAAGAAGGATTTAATTGTGAACATGATTAAAATGAATGAATCGCCGACACTAGTTTCCTGCGACAAAGTTCATCTATATTGAACTAAATCATCACATAGATGTGTCGTCATTGTGTTTATGTCGGTCATGTTCTGTAAATATTTGATGCGAAGACATCGAAAAATCAAAAAAAAAAATGTGACAATTTCATAGCAAATCCAACACAGACAGTAATTATCTGTGTATACACATTTTTCAAACATCAAGTCTGCGTAGTTTTACTTGAATTATATATGACCTGCTTCAGAAAAATGTTTATTTTCAAAAAAATCATGGTCAAATTGTATACAAAAGTTCAAAAATTCTCTTTCTATTCTTTTAAATCGAAATAACATACAATTTTTCCATGTCTCAAACACGCTCCAATTCCCATTATTAGAGATTTGTCTACTTTTTCTTTCAGTCCTCATCAAGTGTATTGCGCTTCAATACGAATTTAGACACGGTATTCGAAGTTCAACGGAACGTACCAATACAAAACAATTACAATTGAATCCGCTTTTCGTGTTTGTACGACATTTGCATACAAAATAAGAATATGTTCATTTGAATCGAATTTTTTGATATTTTTCATCGTTGGAGTCACCATTGATGCATACTAAAATATTATGGTGAAAGTCAAATAAAAAAATCGAAAGCAAAACATGACGTTAATTGAAAGAAGAAAATAAGCTAAAATGACTTTCTCGAGGAAAAATATTAAGTATTTCTAATCCATTATAAACTTATTTATAAAAACCGTATACAATTTATTGCGTCATAAACATAAATCAAATGCTCTTTGGATTTTGCATCCGTTCATTGTACAACATTCTAGTGTTCTCGGCAAAACGGAGAACAAAAACGGCTACAACTTCCCAACCCACTGAAATACTTCATTATGAACAAGAACAACATTCCATCGAAACATTCTCTGCGTAACTTTTGCCATGGCAAATGCGAAATTGATTTCAGTTGAATGAAATAAATAGAACGAAAGAAACGAGTTGATTGCATTAAAAGTGAAATTAAATTCACACTTGCACAATGAACTTGCTTGGAGCGTTCATACGGCAACAGATCTGATTTTGTTCAAGTTCAAAGAAAATTATGCACACTTAAAACGGAAGCAAAATTAAATTGCAATTTTGTACTTGGTCTCTTATCAAACATCAACTTGATTACTTTCGCTCTTATCATTTTATAAAAATAGACAATTTTCGACAGATGTATAAATAAAAAAGGTCTTTATTTTCCATCATGGTGTAGAAGATTACATGCGCAAGTTGTAATTTGATACTCTTGTTTAGATGAAATATTATTAAGTACAATATGAAATCTTGCTCTTCTGCCAAGCGTCTATTCAGTATAAAATTCGTTTAATTGAAATTCAAAAGAGAACCTTTTAGATACCTTGGACTCGTTGAAAATATTCGTTGACGTAACCACTTGCGAATACCATTTTTGGAAATGCGGCATGCAAAATCGAATGCATGGATTTCTTTTTATTGAATTAAATAATATGCACCTGCCATGCAACGGTGTTTGCATTTTAAAAAATCTCATTTGAATTTTATTTTCACATTCGACTGGGACAGCAATATGTTCAATTTCTCATACAGTCATACTTGCGGTAACAATGATTCAACCCTCGCACCATACTCTATTATGCTACAATTTTTAATATAAATGCTTCAAAACCTGTTATTTGTATATGGTATATACAACGTGTTCAATCGAATACTTTTCCGTCCGGTAACTATCGTACCAAACAGTTGCAAGGAAATAAAACACATTCTGACATTGGTATAAAGGTTAATATGTTATTATCATTATAAATCAATCCACACTCTATTTTCTCACATTAGCTGCTGGCCATTAAATTGAAACAACTGTAATATTTCACGATTACGTCCAAATAAACTCCTTCAATGTAATCATTTTTAAGTATTCATATGAAAATCCAATTATTTCATCGTAAATTTATCAATATATTGATTGAATAGTAAAGCGTTTTCATTTCGATATGTGCGAAATGATGGATGCGATAAAAAGAAAAGAATGATCACATGTCAATGTCAAGTAGTTTTCATGTTTGTATTCATAAAAAATTCAATCAGCCACGTTTGGATTTCATTTACACACCTTATGATTCGTTTATCAATTCATGATTCATTTACTTGTCTACGATGTGTACTATTGTAATGATTTAAAATGAATGCGATTCGAAACAAAACATCATAACACGAAAACGTTGTTTACTCGATCATTTCAAATTGATCACCAGATAGTAGCAGTTTTGTAAGACCGTTCTTATCAATGATTTTTAATTATGGTAATGATAATTCAATTATGGTACTTTCGGACTATAAACAGTCGTTTTCATTTGCGAAACAAAGGAAATCAATTGCTTGACGAACAAAACTTGTGAACTAGTTATTAAGTATGCACTTATGATAATCATATTTTCTATTTTTTGGCAATTTCAAATTTGTGTGGCGTTTAGTGCCAACGATCTTTAATCAAAGTTCAATAAATGCCATCAAATTACATCAGCATAATTGTTCATGTCAATGCAGAATAAACAAAATTATCACATTCTCACTTGATGACTCGTTGTCATACAATTCTTGCATGTTGCCATGAATATGTTCTAACAAAAAAAGTCATGTAACACGAAATGTAACATAAACCGTTTCGATTAGCAGTATATACTTTTACAAGAGGAAATTGACACGAAGTTTTTTCGATTTTTGCCACATTGTTTATTTTTGTAAAAAAAAAATCAAGCTTCTTATGGTTAGGAGAGAATTATTTTTAAGTTAAACGGGTTGAACGTCATTTTTATAAGAGCCGGTTTTTGATACTGGCGAATTACTCACTTTTCAAATGACGTGAACTTTAAGATCAGGCACAAAAATATTCTGGATTTGTCGAAAAATATTTCAATTCGCGGAAATTGCTGTGGTAATAGCTTGTTTCATCAGTTTTCAATGACATTCGATTTCACTTTCATTTTATTTGCAATCGATTGAATCAATCTTGTAACTGACACGTTCGTTCGCTCGTAGAATATTTTTTTGGTCTTTTTGCACGTTTAGGGGGTAGACACAATAGAGAATGAATGAATACCAATGAATTGTCATAATACCTATCTATTTTCAAATATGACAATTACTTACTTATTTAAAGATTACTTGTACTAAAAATGTGAATACCGTGATTACCAAATGTCAAATTGATATCGGTAATAAAGATTTCAAGTTTCTTCCATTTCGTTTTAACATTCACCATTTCGAAATTTATTTTAATTTTTTCCGTTTTCTTTCTGCTATTTTTATCAAAATTGTTTTTGTATTTATTAAACCAATTGAAATACTAAACTTAATAGCGTTGAAAAAGTTTTTTTAATATTTGGAAGATAATATTCATATATGCACATTGTGAGACGTTGCTGAATGCATTGACATTTCGTCTAAAACTGAGAATACCAAGAATACCAAGAGTACCTTCAATTTCGGTGAATATCTCAAGTAATATTCCATGTGTCTACCCCCTAGTTGCACGTTCGTTCGTTCATAGAAAATGAAATGTTCGGATTGTTCGTTCGTTGTTCGTACGAAAATATTTTTAGGAACCCTCAACAATTTTGGAAATGAAGACCTTTTTTTTGCTCTTCACTTTTTTTGGCCGAGAAAATTCTTTCGATTTGCTAGGGATTTTCACCTCAAAAAGTGACTTCCAAAAAAAAAACGACATCGTCAGGGACCCCCCATGGATTTTTCCAGGAACCCCCTACAGAATTTTGCCATCACCCCTCCCCCCAAAAATTTTTTACGTCATCATCTATGTTGTGCATTATACCCAGTCTCCGGGAGTTTCATATAAGGCCATGTAACTGCAGAAAGACAGTCGAAAATATTGAAAAAAATTTTTTCGTCTTTTCGACCGTCTTTGTGCTGCTACATGGCAAGCTTATATGAAACTCTCGGAGACTCGATATAGTGCACAAAAATATGGAAAAAAAATTTCACTTTTTTCTTGCATTATACCCAGTCATATAAGCTAGTCATGTAGCAGCACAAAGACGGTCGAAAAAAACGAAAGAAAATTTTTTCAATATTTTCGACTGTCTTTCTGCAGTTACATGGCATCCTTATATGAAACTCTAGGAGACTGGGTATAATGCACAAAAAAAGTGAAAAAAAAAATTTTTTCGTACGAGAGTCAAAATTTTGCTTATTTTTCACGATTTCCCATCGGAAAAGCGGGAAAAATCGATTTAAGGTTTTTCAAATTTACATTTATTATCACAATATTTGTTTATTTTGAGAAAATGAATTTTCATAAATTACGAACGAACAAACGTGTTCGTATACAAAAAACGAATTTATTAAAATTATGTCGATTCGTCTGTGTTTCTCGATTTAATCTTTGGAATTCCGAAAGAGTTTTTATTTTCCCCCAAACAATATTCTACGTGAAATTGTTCTATTCCGAATATTGTAGACTCACCATCATTCACGGGCATCAGAATCTTATCAACATAATACAATAGAACTTCGATTATCCGTCTTCCGATTAACCGTCACTCCGGTTAACCATCACAGTCAGAACAAAAAATTGTTTTGATATTTTGTTTTTATATTTGCGCAAAAATCAATGCTTATTGATTACATGTGAAATTTTCACAAAGTCATGAAAAAACAAACATTTTCCATTCATTTCAACATTTTTGCGTTCGATTGTAAACACAATTTTTTTAAATCTTTTTTCATTTTTTAAAAACATAAAAAATGATCATTTTTCATTTTGTATTCGATTGTAACTTGTTGATGTTTTTGTTTAAAATTTAATTTTTGTTCGATTCTCGATTATCCGTCTATTTGTTTATCCGTCAGGACGTTGGTCCCGTGCCTGACGGATAATCGAAGTTCTACTGTATATGATTACATTTAATAAAAGTTGAAAAGAGAAAATCAAAGCAAAAAAATCGCTTGACGCCAACATTTTATTGGACACGTGTTCATCGTTCGATACAATTTCGTTTTAACATCGTTTAATGCGACTGATGTTCATACCAAACAACAATAAAATGCTACCTATATTCACCAATATAAAATCATGTATAATAAAATCCTTTGTCAAATCGTAAAAATCAGCTAACCTGGTTAGCAAATATTGACATTGGAAATCATTTCCAAATATTTGTGTGTCGAAAGAGAATGTTTGCCTAATGCTTTTTGTTTGTTTGTTTGTTTACAGATTGGCTAGTTCGTTTTGTCATCACATATCAACTGTGTTGGGTTTGAAATGGGAGCTGCGGGGAAAGGAACACTTGGAAAAGGATCAAGCATGTATCATTGTGGCAAATCATCAAAGTTCGCTCGATATATTGGGTAAGATAAAAAATGGCGTCACACCGCATTTAAATCAAATTAATCAAACGTCTCTTTTTTTTATCGTTTCACAGGAATGTTTGATATCTGGCCCGTGATGTCGAAGTGTACGGTAGTTGCAAAACGTGAACTATTTTTTGCGTGGCCCTTTGGACTGGCAGCGTGGCTGTGCGGATTGATATTCATCGATCGCATGCAATCAGATCGAGCACGTGATCATCTAAACAAAGCATCGACAAACATAAAAAATAAAAAGATTAAACTTTGGATATTTGCAGAGGGTACACGTCGAAATACCGGCGAATTGCATCCATTCAAAAAGGGCGCATTCCACGTAGCCATAAATGCACAAATACCAATTTTACCAGTGGTCTTTAGTTCATATCGAACATTTTTGGATGATAAAAATAAGCATTTGAACAGCGGACACATTATAATAAGTGCATTACCACCGATTCCAACCGCCGGTCTGACCAAATTCGATTTAGATCAATTGATTGCACGCACTTACGATACAATGAACGAAGAATATCAGGCGATATCGAGAGAAGTAATCGAAGAACTTGAATTATCCGAACGGTCGACGCGGAAATCATCATTTGTAACAAGAGCTTTAAATATGGCCGCAACGTTTACCGGTAATATGCAAAATGACAGTCGACATTGTATTATCGACGATGACAAAAGCAATAATTTCATTATACAAAACCATAGAACACAGCCACCTACGGCAAATTAGATTTACACATTTTTAAATCCGATTTTATTTCAATAGATTTGGTCTATGATGACGATGTCTATGACTGTCATTTGGTATGGGGATGAAGAAACTAATAATTGGGAAATGAGTTTTTGATATTTATTGTATATAAAAATTTAAAAGTATTCCACACACACACCTTGAAATTTTGGCAAATGGAAATTCGATTGCACTGATGACTTTTTTTGCACATATTTTTTTTTAATCTCATCACTTAATATCATTTTTCGAGCTTCAAGTTGTACGAGACATTTCGTGACCAAAGATAAAAAATGGCTCAAATATTTATGACCGATTCTTGAATGAATTTGATACTCTTAGAACTAAGACAACAAACTATCTATCCATACTGAAGAAATTGACAAATACATACTGAAAAAAGTAAATAAATTTCTCTCGGTTTTTGGGCAGAAGTTCAACAAAATTCGGTATTATTCCACATTTTTCCTTTACCAAATGCTTAGAATATAAAGTAAGTGACTTTTTTTTAATGTTAATTAACAGCTTAATTTTCTGTACGTGAATAAATATATATTCGTTATTTTACATAAAACTTATGGATAAATGTATGGCACTGTTAATCATAATGGATTTGAGCAATTGCATTTTTGATTAATGACGAAGAATTACCAATTATTTGACAATTTTGGAAAATCACAGAGATAAAATCGGTCGCAAAAATGCCTTTACTCAAATTCGATATGAATATTGTTTGTTTAATAATTCACACCAAATCAAAAATCAATGAATTTATTGTCAACCACACCAAATAATTCGACGTAAAAACAGTATAGTTACTTCTAGGTATAAAGAAAAAAAAACAATGAATCTTATCTAAATTATGAAAAAATGAAAAATCAACTTGCTAACTTATTCCATCACGAAATAAAAAACGATAATAATCTATATTTTCAATTTTTTTCTCTAATATTCTTTTTTCCAAAAATCTACTATTGTTGATAGAAAAATATTTTGAAAACCGAATTTCAAATATTATGGCAATGATATTGACATGCATTGTTCGAATAAAGTTTGTACTGATCGATGAATTTTGAGTATACTCAAACCATGACAATGATATTAAAAGAAAAGAAAATGATAAAAAGGTTGAAAAAAAGACACAAAAATCGTTTTTTATATAAATTATTGTAAATTTTTTTTACCATATTCGTTACACCCAATTTTGCTTATATACATAAATTTTACCAAACAAAGAATGAATTGCTTTTTTGAATCTTTTTTAAATATCGAATTAGTATCATGAAGCGAAAAAAATGAAAAAAATTGTGAACGTGTCTTTTGCAAAAGATTGTTAAGTGTATAGAAATGTATCTTTATCTAGAGGAAGTGACTTTCTCTGGGAGAAGATGAATATACGCTTAACGAATGAAAAAAAAAACAATCTACCAAATGATTGTATGTTAGCAGACTGGGGCCGCTGGCCTTCAACATTCAATTCGTTCAGACTACATCATTTTTTTATCCGCAACTAATGGTGAGGGATCTCATATGATAGGGCTGAATTTTACTGAAAGTTTATGGAAACAATTTTAATGTAATAAAAAAAGTCTCATTTCTATGATTAAAATAATAAATCTGAGGAAACAAAGATAAACAATGGTTGTTTCATTTCAATTTGGTTGAATTTTAAATACGAGATGCGGCATTTATCTAGCGCCATCTGACAGTGAAATCAAAAATTCAAAATATCAAACTGACAGTGCCTTGATGTGATATGACGTTTGAGCTGTGAATTGCATGTAGAATCACTTGATTAGTTTTGTTTGCTACACTTTCTACCGTAGGTGAAAGAAAAAATTTCCCGACCTTCCAAACCAAAATAATGGGTGCAAAAGGTTCTAGCCCACGCACGGTGCAATTTGAAAACGATTCACCGGCCAGTGTAATTGATGTTTCGGAAGCTGTTGTCGATCGTCTAAAGGGATTGCATACCAAAGGTTTAAATTGTTATATTAATAAATAACCTCAAAATTGATTTATGATTTCGGAGTGAACGTTTATGTAATCGGTTGTGACACAGCTAAAAGATGATATTGATCTTATGGTTTTTTGGAAACTTTTTCTTTTTTCGTTTCTCCGTCGATTAGATGTTGCACAGCAAAAAGAACATGATCGAAGAGTAGCAGAAGCAGCTGTGGCCGCAGCACGATTAGAATGGGAAAAACAACAACAGCAATATCCAAAACAATCAATAACACAAGCTGTTCCTGTACCCGTTCAAACAATCATACATAGCGGTAAGTGCCAAAAAATCGAAATGTGAGACGAAGAACCAAATGGTTTTTTCTGCTCATTTTAGGCGGTTCAACCATATCGGCATTGGAAATTCGTCGTCAAAAAGAAGAAGAATTACGCAAAAATGATGAATATTGGCAGGCCCGTCTTAAGAAACAAGAAGAAGATCTCAAGAAGACCGCTTCGATTTTGGAAAAGGAATACAATGAAACCGTACGTACTCTGCTGACATTTCGATGACGACATTGATTGATATGACCTTGTTTTTTTTTTTTGTACAGTTCAATGAAGTGCGTAGCCGTTTTGAGAATTCAGCTCCACAATATCAATTGCCGCCATGCAAAGATGTCAAAGCAAAACTAGTCGAATGCTACAAAGCAAATCCACAACAAACACTTAACTGCTCGAATATTGTAGCCGAATTTGAAAACTGTGTACAAAGCCATCGTACAAAATTGTTGAATGAAAAATATGCTGCGACCAAACAACCAATTGCTGCCGCATCATAATTCAGTTTTCATTGTGTGTGATTAAAATCCTGTTTAAAAAAAATAATAATACATTTGTTGAATCTATTTCGCAATCAATAATATGGAAAATGAATCGAAAATTCTATTGTGTTGTGGATGAATAATGTTGGTTTGAATTGAATTCAGATGCAACCAACATCCGATTAGAAAGTTAAATTATTTAAATCAATGGCAGTTTTTAGCGAAATTTAAACAACAGTAAAAACTCTTGACCTTTATTTAAAAAAGAAAATAAATACGCTCTAGGAATACAACAAACCGTACATATAATATATAAAAAATATGTGATTTTCATTTTCGTTTATTGTAACAAATCTCATCAAACTTTCCGAAATCGAATCAGTCATCTATTATTTTTTAAATTCCAAGACGCGTTCAATTGTCTCGAAAGATGCGTTCAAACAATCGACAAAATCGATTGCATCTCTTTTGCCTTTATAACTAGTAAATATGACTCCGAGCATTTTATCTTGTACTCCATATCCAATGCCATAGCCATCCGGAACAACTGGACCAAAACTTCCCGCCAACAAACCATCGGATGATAAACTTGAGGTGGATAAAATGTTGTAATTCAATTTGCGATATCCATCTGATTCAAAAATCGGATCCAATGGAATATTATTTTGTTCTGCCATATATTTCAAACCGAACATATGACGATCGAATCCCTGACCCATCGCCGCTTCTTTAATCAATTTTCCATGTGTATCAGACGCTTTTATTATCATTTCACGTAAAGTATTTCGATCCCATACATCGACTTTGCCAGAGGTGGCATCGCAAAATAGTTTTGTATCCATTGTACATGGCCGAATGGTTTCAGTTCGCCCTGAATAATAAACATTCATTAAGCGACGGCATAAAATAAAGAATTTCTTTTTTTTTGTTACCATGTCTGAATGCAGCCGTACTACATGATTCATAAGTGCCAACGTATTCACCGTTTTGCTGATAATATGCCAACTGAATACCGAGCTGCATGATCGCATCGGGGCTTACTTTATGATTTTTGCAAAAACTTTTTGTCATCACATCATTGATCATTGTGTGCATCTCGAGTGAATTGACTGTATTGACATAGTTTTGTTGGGCCTTTTTTATAGCTGCCTTTGACTTATCATCCAAATTGAATTCTGAAACATTAATTTTTTTTGCATAACTAGACAGGATTAAAGCCATTTTTTTTCTTTTTAAAACACACCAATTTTGAATATATCATCACCAACATCCTCTACCCTATCACTGTGCACATCGGATGGTTGACAAATTGGATTGGTCGTTGTCTCTTTATAAATTTCGTTGAAATACCGAAGCACCGCCACACCTAATTTATATTTAAAAAAAAAATAATTATGCATTGATAAAAATCGGAAATGATTGTTCCATACCATCGCCCCATGAATGTTCAAAATTGATGCCCGCATTTCCATCTTTGCATACAATCAATGAGAACGACTTGTCAAACCACCGATTGATGAGCCCGTTTGCATCACCGTGTAGCATATTCTGAACAATCGGAACTGGATTTTCTGCCGGATAATCAGCTTTGTCGTCCAGTGATACAAGAAACAGTGCTGAATCAATTGTATCTAGTGCCGATTCATTGTGAGTTTTCATCAAATGCTCACGAACATCGGCCCAAGTGTCACGATTCTCGGCAGTCATCACGCCCAATGGAAATTCGGCAGGCTTGCTTGATGCAGCATCATTCAAAACGAATTTCAAACGATTGACAATTGTTCGTGGTACTTCAATATTTCCTATGAAAAATTACCAGTCGTTAGTGTATCCATAAAATGAACCATAAAATTGAGATTCTTTTTACCATCATTATCGAACACTTTGACGGCATAAAAGTGACCATTTCGCATAACAACGATGTGTGAAGTTTTTTCAGTACGTTTAATCTCGTCTTGTCCACGTTTTGGAACGCGAGTTGCCCCAAAGAGCCCTTGATACTGTAATCAGAGCACAGAAAGTTAAACATTGTGATTAGATGAACATAAAATAGAATTCAACCTGGCTCATGTCAAGTGGAAATGCTTTAAATGCCCATGACACGAGTGTGGCAACGAGTGCCGGTGTTCGGCTCAACACGTTGCGATATATTTGTGTGTCACTTTTCTTTGGATTCATATGATAAACCTCTGGCTCCAATAATTCTTCTCGCAGTGATCTTGCGAAACGCAATGAAGTAATCACCAAGTTAGCGGTTCGTGTCAATTGATCATTATATTCGGGTCGTTCATCGAGTTTCATAACCAAAGCCGGATTGTAATTGATTGGCAATGGTTTACGGTCACTTAAATACATGTCAAACCATCTAAAGAAATAAAAAAAAACCGAATGATTGCTATACAAAGAAAAAAAAAACAAAAATGTTAACTTACGGCTTTGATATGTAGCTTGTGTGTTTATTTTTCTGATCATATTCGCGGAGCAATTTTTGAAGCTGTGGTCCATTGCCCGTCGTACGAAATTGTTCAACGATCTTGATGAAATTATCAAAAGCTGCTTTGTTTTGGCTTAACGGTTGTACAGCCGCTAAAAATCGATTGCAAGTTTTTTCCAATTCGGGTATTTTCAATCGAGGCAATGATCTTTGGAAATGCAACTAATTTAGTAAAAAGAAAAATAATTGATTAAAAAAACATACATATGTTATGTATTGAAAAATACTCACCATTGGAATTTGACCTTTTTGTAAATACTGATAGTCATCACTTTTATATGCATCCGATGAAATTTCACGAATCACTACGATATTTTTACTTGAATTAGATACACGATTGCACAAAAAGACCGGCTGTCTCTGGCAAATAACACGCTGAATCGTCATCTTTATCGTATTTATTTTAATTTTAGTTTAACTGTTTGTACAAGCAGGCGAAAGCAAATTAATTTTATGATAGTCTGGAATTGCTGCGGCTGATGACAACTGTGACACTTGAAATTGCATGACAGTTCGGCTTTTGACATATTTGACAAAGCTTCTTTTTCGATATTCTCATTAGACAAAATGAGATTCTCATTTGCAAGTGGTTTTTATAGGTTACAGGTGTGTCTGTTGTCATTTCAACGGTGCATTACATCGATTCCAAATGGACTTTTCACCGAATGGCCATATTATCGAAATAATCAATTTAACATTTTAATTGATTTTCATACGGGTTACGGTAACAACAGACAAAACATTCCGCATTGACAATATCAGCTGCCAAAACGCACAACTACATAAACTAAAGTCGTAGTGAATAGGAGCGAGCGAGAGCGAGTGAGTGAGTTAAATAGAGACTCAATGTTACTATATTCTGGAATTTGTATGTGAACTTTTGCTGTCATCTCAGATCACTGCTGATGTTAGTACGTGAATGAAAGTGTTACGAGAATGTCTGTCTTGCGAATCGTATCGGTGTGTCAAGTTTGCATATACAAAAATTTGTGATTTTTTTTTTCATTATGATTAGATCAATATCAGTTATTCATACATTTCTTTTTTGCTTCGTTTGTGTGTTTGATCTCGTTAATTCACATTCGATTTTGAAATATTTCTTGAAATATGTATGAATAGTGAAATATTATTATTTCTCCAAAAGAAGAAAAAAATACTTTTTTCGGGAGTGGAATTTGTCAGTTGCATTTTTCTTGTTTGACATCGATTTTCGATGAACTATAAAAATCAGTGCTGCTAATTGATTGGCATACATTAATTCATTGTGGTGGATTTTTTTTTCGTCTTTGTAAAATCGAATCTATTTTAGTATGTGTGCGAATGTATTTGTTTGTAACACATCAATGTCAATGCAAACATCTGATAAAATAAACGAAAATATCCAGTCAATTTTTGTGCATATATGAATCACTTGAGTGAAACGGTGGTCGGTTCATGTTGGCGGTGTGCTGCCTTTGCACACAGCATCCACGTAACAATTCTCTCGTCTCGCTGTTTGTTATTATTGTTATTATTCATTTGCCATCGTGTCACGGTGTTAGTGGTGCATGTGTAGTATCATTTTGTGTGACATTCGCTTGAGAGTAAAACGGCATTACATTACAAAACACAAAAACGGAAGAAATCCAGCAACAAAAACAAAAGCGACGGAGTTCTATGTATGTTCAAGATTTTTCTGTCACTCAATCTACTTCTGTCCCTCTTACTCTTCGGTTGATTTGTTTGTGTGTCGTGTTAAGCGCGCGGTTTCACTCTAATTCTGTTATGGTTTTTCTGTTCGAGTGTGCTTTTTTTTCTCTTTTAATGTAGCATGGGTGTGTGTATATGTGAATGTGTGTGTGTGAATGTATTTGTTTGAACACACCGAGCTGATAAGGTTGTTTGCTAGCTCGTGTTGCCATTCATATGACGCAACATTGTTTTCAGTTTCAATTTTATTCGGTACGTTTTCGGTTCGTTCTTACGGCCGTTACCTCTTTTTTTTCTCTCTTCTTTCTGTGTTCGTGTTTATCTACTTGTTTTTATCCTTGTTAATTTATCTTAAAACGAATTTTCTCGCCAATTTTGCGTACAGTCGCGCTTAAAACAATCTCCATTAATCGGCTGCGGCACGAAATCTTTTTTGTTTTACAGAAAATTATGCTAATAATAAAATTGAAAATTACAAGGGAGTGAAATTGTATGGTAATTCGGTGGGCGATGCATTCAAGTGTTTGTATGTTTTTTCTCTTCTCTTTTCAAATTTATCAAAAAAACGTGAACAATTAAATTTTATGAAGATCCATGGAGAAAAAAGTAAACAACAAGCTACCTTCGTATCACGAGTTCAAAAATAATAATAACACAGCAAAAACACATGCAAAAATCACCGCAAACCGATCAAAGTGTTTTAGTGAATCAAAATTATTGTATAGAAAAAAATTATTCGCCAATATTTTAAACTTATGGCTCTGTTGCGGTTAAATGTAAATCTAGCATATAAACTCCCAGCACAGATAGAAGAAAAAACTCATTACTATGCGCTTGAATTTGATTTTGTAGTTTTTTTCTATCATCTTATATCGTTCAGTGTGTTGCCTTTTTTTCGCGTCTGTTGATCGTTGTAGTTTTCGATTTGAAATGGATTTATAGTAATCGACAGTGGCAGAGGCAACGTCGGCGGCAACAGCAGCGGCGGCGGCAACAACAAAAACAAAATGAACAAACTTTAATTGGAATTCGCAATTAGCATGAATTCTAGTTATTTTAATGAAATAAAATCGCGAAAGCGATCAGTAAAATACATGAACAAAATGTGTGCTCAAGTAAACATGAGATAGAGCCCATTGATTGAATCAAGCTGATGTTGTGGTATTTGGTGTTATTTGTCAAGGGGGGAAAAATTGATTTCATCGTTGTTTGTGGTTTTTCAATTAGACGCATTCGCATAAACCAAAACGTCAATTTGCATTACATCGGATATTCAATGTTTTAATGCTGAAAACATTGTAGAAAATATCAAACTTCAAATCGTTTGAGTTAAACAAATTGAATGGTGTTAATCAATACGATTCAACAAAATGGAAGTTTTTAAATATGAATGTGATTTTTGTTCTATATAGCACACTGCGTCCCATAGGAGCCATTGTTCCCTCAATTATAATTCTCAAAATGCCGCTAACAAATATAGAGAAAACGGACACAAAAGCAAATTGCATCAATTAAGCACCAGCTATATGGTACCGCTTCGGCAATACATGTAAATGAACGAGGCGTAAAAATATATCGACATTTTAATATTTCAACATCGGTATGCCGTGTAATTTGTTAAAGCGTCTTTTATTTGTTCGAAACGAGAAACGGCAACCATCCATTGATTACTGTGTGCACAATGTACGCTTGTTTACTAAGCATTGTTGTTTGCTTGGTCGCATGCTCTCTACCAATTCAATTCAATTCAATCCAATTCGATTGGCTGTCAATCCATTTGCCGGTTTGGTAAAGTACAAATGTGTGTGTTCGACGCGTTTTTGTGCCTATTTTAAGCGCCGTAACCTATTTTTGGTTGGATCGTTTTGCTGAATTTTTAATGAGGCACATTTCACTGCTCTTTCCATCATTGATAAGCAATTTTATCAATCGTTTTGCTGCGTCGACAAAACACTCACCGTATAATGAATATTTAATGAAGACTTTCTGCGCCAATGTTATCATTATTGTATGAGCAAATAATTTGTTGCGGGCTTTTTCTTTTTTGTAGTTTCATAAAAAGAAAAGCAAACAGAAATTCGCCAAGTCATAAATTGTTTTGCGAGTATAGCGAGCAAAAAATAATGGTTCGCTTAAATGAGTAAATTGTGTGATGAAAGAATGTTTGTGCGCTCACAAATGACTCCATCATTCATATGATGATATGATGTACATGTTTCGATGATTATCTGGTCGCTTTTTTAACAACTAATGCTATTTTTGTCATGTGTGAGCGCGGAAAACAAATTGAACGGCTTGTAAACGTGTGATTCACGTATGTACCGAACCTTCCATACTTTGAAATTATTGTGTTGCTTCGCAGTCGCTTAAACTAATGCGAAGAATTTCTATTTCGACAGTTTACAATAAACTCAATGGCGTTTAGAAACTGAAAAAAATTCAAGAAAACGTCGAAACCATGTATACACAAGCAACAAAACATTTCATTGTTATTTTAATTGTTGTTTATTTTTGTATCAATGAAAAAAAAAGACCGTATCGACTTTATTCGTAATTATACAGAATGTAACAGGCCACAAACACATACATGCCTATCACCGGCAAATCGCTTTTTTCTTTCAAAGAGAACATTTTTTTAAATGTAATCTAACCCAGCAAATCGCGCGATATAATGACAAATACTTGCATTGATACTCGAGTGGCCCCCAAACATGACCAGCAACTCAAATAAAAGACTCAGAGAAAAGAACAAAAAGAATGATGTGTATAATTTCAATGTCCCACTTATCCACGACATGATTCAGTTTTATAATCGCATAAAGAAGATTATTATACATCGTTTCACAAGCATCGATTGTGCTTTGTTCTTGAAAATCGTTGTACGGCACATCTTTAAACAGCACATGAGCAATATCGTCGGAACAACAGAAAAGAAATGTGATGTACACTGTCATATCGTTTCTCATGAATACACCAATAACAATTTATTAAAAGCGGCACGCGTTGTGAACAGACGGTGAAAAAATACCCAGATTTCATCTGATGAAGACAATAAAAAAAAATCAGCATTTATTGCGAAGATGACATAGATTTTTTTTTTTTGTTGAAACGAATTTAATTCCGTGTGACGAAAAAGATACACCTCGATTTTGATATGTATGTAAGAACAACAACAAAAATGGTTCACGTTATACACGCGTTCATATGGCAGCGGCAATGGAATGGCATGTTTCGTTGTCATGTTCACAGATTAAGCCGGTTTTATTTTGTTTTTGTTGTCGCCAAAAAAATGACAAATAAACATATCTGTCGCTATACAATGTATTAAATCGAGTGATAGTGAAACATACACACACACGCACGCATACGAATACACGCAAACGAAAGAAATTAGACCCGAGAAGTCAGATGTCATATATTGACAATTAATTGTATATTATTTAAAGCTATTTAGTGAAAACCTATGAGTGCGTCGCAAGTATAATATAGTATATCGGATACAATAGCACACCGACGAAAACACTTATCTAAATGTAGAATTACAAGCCGATTACATATTTGGAGTGATAAAAAGTGAATAATAGTTATTAAATATCAATAGCAACAAACACCGAAATAAAACACAAACAAACGGATTGTTTTGTGACAGCTAAATTGGGCATCTAAAACGAGATCGCATATATAGTGATTCGGTCGTCATTCGCTCATTAATTGGGAAATAAATTCAAATGTGGTTTAGCTGAAAGTGGTCATCGAATTCGAATGTCAATACACGCAATAATCGAATTTGACACGAATTCATTGGTTCACATCCATACATCGGTTCGCTTGAATCTAGTATGAACGATTCGAAAATGGATTCATCGAGTTTTTTGCATCTTGGCGATATTGTGTCGCTGTACGCAGAAGGCAGTGTTTGCGGCTTTCTAAGTACGCTCGGGTAAGTTGTGATTTTATTTTTCATATATACGTTGTTGCCATTTCCACTAATTAGACCAATTAAATATGTTATTGTATTTGAATTTATTACCAATTTACGTTATTTTATTTTCAACAACATTGATTATAGTTTGGTTGATGATCGAACAGTTGTTTGTCCGGAGGCAGGCAATTTAAATAGTCCACCGAAAAAGTTTCGCGATTGTTTAATCAAAATATGTCCGATGAATCGATATTCGGCACAGAAACAATTCTGGAATGCGGCCAAACAAAATGCACAAAATATCAACAATGGTGGAATGGGTGGATCGAGCAGTGAAACAAATACCGATACAAGCCTTTTGAAGCGATTACATCATGCGGCCGAAATCGAGAAGAAACAAAATGAAAGCGAAAATAAGAAATTACTTGGTAATGTCGTCCCTTACGGCAGTATCGTACAATTACTTCATTTAAAATCAAATAAATATCTCACCGTCAACAAACGGTTGCCATCGTATTTGGAGAAGAATGCGATGCGCGTGTATTTAGATGCAAATGGTAATGAAGGGTCATGGTTTTATATATCACCATTTTATAAATTGCGGTCAACCGGTGATAATGTCGTGATCGGCGATAAGGTTATTTTGAATCCAGTACAAGCTGATCAACAAAATTTACATGTTGCCGCCAATTATGAATTGCCCGATAATCCTGGTTGCAACGGTAAGTGTTTTTTTCTCTGAGTGTGTGCATATCTGTTTCATCAGCAATTACAAGAATTTGAATACAATTGTTTCCTTGCAAAGAGGTTAACGTGCTGAATTCGTCAACATCATGGAAAATTACACTATTTTTAAAGCACACTGAAAACCAAGACGATGTTTTGAAAGGGGGCGATGTTGTGCGTCTGTTTCATGCCGAACAAGAGAAATTCTTGACAATGAACGCCTATAAGGTAAACATAAACTTTGATATTTAATTTAAAAATATACGACGATAAATGTGAAATGGTTTTTAGAAACAACAACACGTGTTTCTTCGCACGACTGGCAGAACGAGTGCAACAGCGGCAACAAGTAGCAAAGCATTGTGGGAAATTGACATTGTTCAACATGATCCATGCAGAGGCGGTGCTGGTCATTGGTAATCTTTTTGTTCACTCCAAACCCCAATTATTTTTCACTTATTTTATCATTTTTAATTTCAGGAATTCCTTGTATCGCTTCAAGCATTTGGCTACTGGATTTTATTTGGCCGCTGAACTGGATACATCCGCACCAGTAAATCCAAATACATCGATTGCAAATTCATCGGTAATAAATAGCGCATTAAACACACCGTTAGCACAAAGACTTGGCCTTGGAATTGATATGGAGTCGAGCATACCAACGCATCAAGGTCCATCGCCAACATACCGCTTGGTTCCGGTATCATATTCAAGTGATTTAGCATCGGTATTTGAATTAGATTCAACCACAATGACTCGCATCGATTCGTTGGTGCCACAATCAAGCTATGTGCGGATGAGACATTTATGTTCAAATTCATGGGTTCATGCCACATCACAGCCGATCGATGTGGACGAAGATAAGCCGGTCATGTCAAAAGTCTGTTGTTCATTTATCAAAGAAGACAAAGAAGCGTTTGCCTTGATTCCAGTGCCACCGTTTGAAGTACGTGACTTGGATTTTGCCAATGATGCGTGCAAAGTTCTCGAAGCAATGAATACCAAATTGAAAAATGGTTCATTGACTCACAACGAACGTCGTCCTTTGATCGCACTATTACAAGATATTGTGTATTTCATTGCCGGATTGGAGAATGAACAGAGTAAAAGTGAAGCGCTCGAATTAACCATTAACAATCCGAATCGTGATCGACAAAAATTGTTACGTGAACAAGAGATTTTGAAACAACTATTCGTCCTGTTGAAGGTGAGCGTTAACAAATGGCCAACTTTACATGGAACTTAAAGTCATTATTCATTCCTTTTTTTATGTATTCAAGGTTCCATTCGAAACACAAGTGCCAAGTGAGGATGATAGTGATAAAATGGTACCATTTTTGCGTCTCGACGATTTAAGCGATCCAAAGAATGGCGTTTACAAGTACATATTTCGATTGTGCTACCGTATATTGCGTTTGAGCCAACAGGATTATCGAAAAAATCAAGAATATATTGCCAAACATTTTGGTCTGATGCAAAAGCAAATTGGCTACGACATTTTGGCCGAAGACACAATCACCGCTTTGTTACACAATAATCGTAAATTACTCGAAAAACATATCACAGCCGCTGAAATTGAAACGTTCGTCGGATTGGTACGAAAAAATATGGCCAATTGGGATTCACGATTTTTGGATTATTTATCCGATTTATGTGTGTCAAATCGGCGTGCAATCGCTGTTACACAAGAGCTCATTTGCAAAAGTGTGTTGAGTGCCAAAAATTCGGATATTTTAATTGAAACTGAAATCGTTGAGTGTGAACCGCCGCCATTAATTCACATTGAAAAAGATCCGGCCGAAAAGACGGAAGATGAAAAAGAGCTTGAAAATGACAGTCGATTACAGGAAGTAAAGCAGAATTTTCAAGTGCGACTTTTGTGGCATAACCGAATGGTAAGCATTTTTTGTGTGTGTGTGTGTGGATTGAAATTGGATTTGGAAATGTGCCAAATAAAATAAAAAAATCTATTGATTGCTCTTTCGCAGCAAAGTAAATCGATGCTGGAGTTGTCGTTGAACGATGAACATGGCATTTTGGACTATTATCGACATCAATTGAATTTATTTTCGAATATGTGCTTGAATCGGCAATATCTTGCCCTCAACAATTTGTCACAACACTTGGATATCGACCTCATTTTGAAGTGAGTACAGTCCCATCCCGTATAAAACAGGAACTAACATAAAAAATCATGTTCAATTTAACCTTTTCAGATGCATGTCGGATGAAACGGTTTCGCATGATTTGCGTTCATCCTTTTGTCGATTAATGCTTCACTTGCATGTTGATCGCGATCCCCAAGAACCGGTTACACCGGTGAAATATGCTCGATTGTGGTCGGAAATACCATCGAAAATGTCGATTGACGAGTGAGTATCAATCATTAATGGTTTTGTTTTTTTACACATATTTCAACGCCGTCTGTTATGAGCTAACACTTATGAAATCAATCACTGTCATTTTGTAGCTATGATTCGAAAAAACAACCCGATTCGAATAAAGAAGCGGTTCGGGCACGGTTCAATACAACAATTGCGTTTGTCGAAAATTATTTGTGTAATGTGGCGATGAAAAAGTGGCTATTTGCAAATCAAGATCAAAATAAGCTGACGTTCGAAGTAGTAAAACTGGCACGAGATCTTGTCTATTTTGGATTCTATAGTTTTAGCGATTTACTTCGACTGACCAAAACATTGCTCAGCATTTTAGATTGTGCTGATGCAAATGGTATGGTTGGCGCCATGCCAACCGGTGACATTGGATGTAAGTATCATTCGTTCGCACATTTTTTCTTACTTGTACTCCATTCAAACAAAATTCTTTCTTTGAAATTGGAGCAAATGTCAAAATTAAATTTACGACGAAGATTAGAATAAGAATGAAATTTATATACATTTATATCAAATTGTCATTAACAACTCAATTCAAACACACATTCATGCTTTCGCAAATAAAAAACAAAAGCCGCCTCCGAAGAGGAATCTGATAGCGAACTTGATACTAATACTACTAATAAAGAGAAAGAGGAAGACAGTAAGTTCAAGTTTGGTTTGGTTGTGTTGCCATTTCTTTTTGTTGTTGCTGTTGTTTGTGAGAATGCCTCATGACTTTTCGTTTATTTATTACTTCTTCTTTTTTTTCGTTTCGATTCTATTTTGGCTTGAATAGCAAATGCATGCACCAGTTTAAGTGTGTCATTGGTTTATGTTCTGCACGTTATTTGATACGTGCATGTTTTCAATTTGTGTTTAGATTTAAATCTAATTTATTTTTATTTCGTAAATAGCTGACGGTGGAGTGCTGCGTTCGATTGGCGATATGGTATGTATTTAGATAGAAAACCACTTTGCGATTTAAGAAAGTGCATAATTTTTAATCTATTTTCGTTTTAATTCCGTAGGGCACTGTGATGCTGGGACCGATTGTGACGCCAGCCATTTCGGTGCAACAACGCAAATCCGTAACTCAGCTGATGAAAGAATACCCGCTTGTGATGGACACCAAACTGAAAATCATTGAAATTTTGCAATTCATTTCGGATGTACGTTTGGACTATCGAATTTCATGCCTTTTGTCAATTTTTAAGAAAGAATTCGATGAATGTGATCCACAAAAATCAAGCGATGAGATCAATTTGCGTCAGAAAAATATCGATTTGGAATCGATTGGAATGCAAGCAGAGAAAATATTTTGTGATGAAGAACCATCGCATCTTGATCTAGACGGCCAAGGCGGACGAACATTCCTACGTGTTTTGTTGCATTTGATCATGCACGATTATCCACCGTTGGTTTCGGGCGCATTGCATTTACTATTTCGTCATTTCAGTCAACGGCAAGAAGTGTTGAACGCTTTTCGACAGGTTCAATTGTTGGTTAGCGACAGTGACGTTGAATCCTATAAACAAATTAAATCAGGTAATTTTAATATCAGAATTTTAAAAATTCAATTCACAAACTAAACAAATGACATGTCCTTCGATTTAGATTTGGATGTGTTGCGTCAATGCGTTGAGAAATCAGAACTGTGGGTCTACAAATCGAAGCCATCTGATGAAAGTACGGTGACTGTTGCGGAGACATCCGATTCAAAAGCTTTCGGCGTTGAATCAAAAGTTGGAGATTCTTCGGCGGGCGAAGGCAGTTCAAAGAAACCAAACTCTGTGTTAAAGAAAGATGATTCGAGTTTTGGATTTTTTGTGGACGACGATGGTGTGTTTGATCAAAATCAAGAATACAAAAAAGTCGAACAAATTCTACGTCGAATGAATAAATTGTGTGTGTCAAGTGGTTCGTCGGGCGACGTGGTAAAACCACGTAAACATGAACAGCGTTTGCTTCGTAATGTTGGTGTGCATACAATTGTACTTGATCTACTCCAAGTGCCATATGATGAGAAAGACACACAAATGCATGAACTAATGCGTGTTGCGCATAAGTTTCTGCAAAATTTCTGTTTGGGAAATCAACAGAATCAAAATCTTATGCACAAACAGTTGGATATGTTCTTGAATCCCGGCATTTTGGATGCTGAAACCGTATGCAGCATATTCAAAGACAATTTGGCACTATGCAATGAAGTGAACGAGAAAGTTGTTCAACATTTTGTGCATTCGATTGAAATTCACGGTCGACACGTTGAGTATTTGAAATTCTTGCAAACAATTGTCAAGGCCGAAAATCAATTTATTCGCAAGTGTCAAGATATGGTTATGCAAGAGGTACTTACTTTCTTTACTTCATTCTTTTATTTGTCATTAATCGATTTCTTTTGGGTTTTTTTTAATAGTTAATAAATGCTGGCGAAGATGTTCTTGTGTTTTACAATGATAAATCGTCGTTCAATCAATTCATCGCGATGATGCAACAAAAAACAGCCGGAACACTGAAAGATGATGGACCGATCAAGTACCATGTTGAGCTGGTAAAACTATTGGCCTGCTGTACGATGGGCAAAAATGTCTATACGGAAATTAAATGCAATAGTTTACTGACACTAGAAGACATAATTGCAATGATTTCCCATCCGGATTGTTTGCCAGAAGTAAAAATAGCCTATGTTGATTTTTTGAGCCATTGCTACATCGACACAGAAGTTGAGATGAAGGAAATTTATTCGTCACATCATATGTGGAATTTATTTGAAAACTCCTTCTTGGCCGATATAAATCGTTTAATTGCCGTTCCAATCGTGGTAACTGACAATGATGCTCAAAAATCCACAGTTGTGGCGACTTCAACATCAAAATCAACGGAAACGTGCGAACAAGAACTACTGAACTATGTAATTTATGAAGTTATGAATTGTTTAACGACATTTTTCAATAGTCCTTTTTCGGATCAATCAACCGTTTTGCAAACGCATCAAACCATCTTCATTCAAATCGTTCAATCGGCTTATCGCCTGACTAAATGCAATAGAATACCATCACCCCAGAAATTTCATGTTGAAAATTGTATTCGAACATTGACCGAAGTGGCGCAAAAGCGTGCCATCGCCTTCCCCGTTGAATTGGAAAATCAGCTCTTGATGATGTTCAATAAATCGGCGTTGTTAACACGACAAACAAGCAAATGGCTACTGGCATCCAAACAACCGAAAATTGAACGTGCACCATCGCAAGTGATGCGACTTGATCGTACCATTATCGAAGGTCTACAGGATATTTTGGAGCTGTTGTACAATCAATTGAAGCCATTGGTTGAAGCCGAATTGTCACTATTAGTGGATATTTTATATCGATCTGAATTACTATTTCCCGAAGGTTCGGAATCTCGAAAGATCTGTGAAAACGGTGGCTTTATACGGCGGCTCATAAAACACGCTGAAAAATTGTTGGAAGAAAAAGAAGAGAAACTGTGCGTTAAAGTGTTGCGAACGCTGCGCGAAATGATGGCAATGGATACGGAGTATGGTGAAAAAGGTGATAGTTTGCGTAATACATTGCTTCGTCGTTATTTTGCGGATGCATTCTGCGATAAGTCTCATCATGCGCTCAACCATTTGACGGGCAACGGTCCAAATGTGTTGGGCAAAACAGTGGGCGCCAAACCAAAAGCAATTCCACCAAACATTGTTGGATCTAAAACGGAACCGAATTCATCGGGTCTGTCGATAACACATGGCCCTGGTGCGAAATTTCTACAGCGGGCCGAACGAACATTGCACGAAGTACAAAGTCATTTGGATAAAGAGGGAGCATCAAATTTGGTGGTGGAATTAGTTATTAAATCGGTGAATTCACCATCGATTTTTGTTGAAGGTGTTGAATTAGGTATCGCATTACTTGAAGGTGGCAATCCAATCATTCAGCGTAGCATGTTCAATAAATTCCAAAATGCTGAGCTGAGTCAATCATTTTTCAAAGTGTTTTACGATAAAATGAAAGATGCACAACAAGAAATTAAATCAACGGTCACCGTCAATACCACTGATATTGCGAACAAAACAACAAACGAATCAAAACAGGATGGAAAAGAATTGGATAAAATCTCAAAAAAACAAGCAAACAAACAATCAAATGGCATTGTGATAACAGATGAATTGCGCGATGAATTGAATAATGCCGGTTTAGCAACGGCCCAAGCGTATGCTGCTGCAAGAAATCTCATACCACCCGGAAGTAGTTGTAATGGTAGTGATGATCAGTTAACTGTTAATATGGGCAATGCACTCGAAGAAATTTTAGCCGATAAACTGGAGAAGCGCAAAGAAAAAGACGATAACAATAAATTATCAACAAAAGTGTTGGTTATGCAGCCGGTGCTTCGATTCTTACAACTTCTATGCGAAAATCATAATCCCGATTTACAAAATTGGCTACGACATCAGAACAATAAAACCAATTACAATGTGGTATCCGAAACTCTGATGTTTTTAGACTGTATTTGTGGTTCAACTACCGGTGGACTTGGTTTGCTTGGCTTGTACATAAATGAAAATAATGTGGCATTAATAAATCAAACATTGGAAACGTTAACGGAATACTGTCAAGGTCCGTGTCATGAGAATCAAAATTGCATTGCCATTCATGAATCAAACGGTTTGGACATAATAACGGCCTTGATTTTAAATGACATTAATCCACTTGGCAAGAATCGCATGGATTTGGTGTTAGAACTGAAAAATAATGCCTCAAAGCTATTGCTGGCCATCATGGAGAGTCGCGGTGATAACGAGAATGCGGAACGTATTTTATACAATATGAATCCAAAGCAATTGGTTGATGTTGCGTGTCGAGCATTCCATCAAGAGGAGATTTTGAGCGAACATGAACAAATGGATGACATGTACAATTGTGACGATGATCAAGATGAAGGCGGTGTATCGCCACGTGAGGTTGGCCATAATATTTACATTCTATGCCATCAATTGGCTCAACATAATAAAGAATTAGCTGCATTACTTAAACCAACTGACACAGTATCATCGAATCTATCAAGCACACCCGCTGCCGGCACCACATCACATCCATCCAGCGAAATTAGTAAAACAAATGTTGCATTACAATATTATGCTACGCACACGGCACAAATTGAAATCGTTCGACACGATCGAACACTCGAACAAATCGTATTTCCAATTCCGGAGATTTGCGAGTATCTAACCAATGATACCAAAATTAAAATATTTCACACAGCCGAACGAGACGATCAAGGTTCAAAGGTGGCTGACTTTTTCGATAAAACCGATGAAATGTTCAATGAAATGAAATGGCAAAAGTGAGTGTACATCAGCAATAATGAACATTCACATTTTATTGAAAATATTTTATTTTTTATTTGCAGGAAACTCCGTGGACAGCCAGCTTTGTTTTGGGTTAGCAGCTATATGACTTTGTGGAGTAACATTCTTTTCAATTTGGTCGTTCTGATAAATACAATCATTGCATGTTTCTATCCGTTTGAGAGCAATATTTTAGGTAAAACAAAATGTACTTTTTTTTTCAATATAAACGAGGGCTATAATGTAATAAAATTTAATTTCAGAGCTGAATTCCCATTTATCTGGCCTGATATGGACGGTGATGTTGTTGTCATTTATTAGTTTGTTTACGGTGCCTCGGCCATCTGGAATTCGCACACTTGTCGCCTCAATCATATTACGCATGATATTTTCGATTGGACCGGCGCCGACGATTTGGATGTTAGGCTTTTTGACTGTCATTCTGAAAGGTGTTCACATCGTCAGTTTGATGGGAAATCATGGTACACTTGAGAAGCATCTTCTGAAAATCGTAACCGACGCTCAGCTAATTTACCACTTTGGTTACATGGTATTTTGCATGACTGGCATGCTGGTTCATCCATTTTTCTATTCCGTTTTGGTATGAAAAGCATTTGATATTTTTGTTTTGGCCAAGCGTTTAAAATTGAATAAAAAATTTTGTTTTGCAGCTGTTCGATGTGGTTTATCGTGAAGAAACTCTGTTGAATGTAATTCGATCGGTAACACGAAACGGTCGATCGATCGTATTCACAGCGGTTTTGGCATTGATTTTGGTTTATCTATTTTCGATTATTGGTTACATTTTCTTTAAGGATGATTTCTTGGTGCCCGTTGACGATGAAATTATATCAATATCAGGTGATGGTTTGCCACCATGTAATGATCCACCTGATGTAACATTGTCGAAAGGCACGAATGATGCAGAGCAACAGGTGTGTTCAAAAGATGCATTACAAGAGGCCGATGATGGTGGTGAACGTAAAGAGCGTGCCTGTGATTCCCTTGTAATGTGCATTATCACCACGCTCAATCAAGGTCTACGAAATGGCGGTGGTATTGGTGATATTCTGCGCGCTCCCTCTTCTTCAGTAAGTGGTTAACAAAACCAAATTCACAATTATTTCTTTAAAAATTGTTTTTTTCTTTTCAGGAAGCATTGTTTATAGCGCGTGTTATATATGATTTGCTGTTCTTCTTCATCGTAATCATTATTGTATTGAATTTGATTTTTGGTGTTATTATCGATACATTCGCCGATTTGCGTAGTGAAAAGCAACAAAAAGAGTTAATTCTTAAGAATACATGTTTCATATGCGGTTTGAATCGTTCAGCGTTCGATAATAAAACCGTTAGTTTTGAAGAGCATATCAAAAGTGAGCATAATATGTGGCACTATTTGTACTTTATTGTTTTGGTCAAAGTAAAAGATCCGACCGAATTCACTGGCCCCGAATCATATGTCTACGGAATGGTTAAAACAAATACATTGGATTGGTTCCCACGATTGCGTGCGATTTCCTTGGCCGCCGTCGAAGTAAGCGAAGAGCAAATTGAATTGCGCAGTCTACAAGCTCAACTCGAGACAACGCAAGTCATTGTAACTCGACTATCCGAACAACTTATGGAGTTAAAAGATCACATGACAGCCCAACGCATGAATCACATGAGCACAACTGCCGCAAAATCAATGATGTATTCATCGTCTCTTCATTTAAATATTGGAAAATAAAAAAAAGATCTGCAATTTCTCTTCCATTTTTTCAACCAAACACACGTCTATCCATATATATTTTATTATTTTTAAGAGAGTAGTTCAAACAAATCTCTGTTGAGTTTAGATATACAAAGTTCTTTTTTATTGAATTGAATTTATTGTAATTGTATAGAAAATATCGAAAAAGAAACTTATTGTTAAACACTTTATTCAAATTGATCGATTTTAATTGTTGAATCCTTGATGAAATTAAAAATTGAAATGTTTCGAATTTATTCCGGTCAAAAACAATTTTGTTTTTATTTTTATAATTTCCAAAACAATTTATCCAATTTGAAAATGTCTAATTTATTGTTATTCGCATGCACCTCGAATATGATTTATACACAAATGTCAAAATTTAGACGAAAAAAAAATAATAATATAAAAATTTAGTTAAAATAAAAACACTGTTATCAACTATATAGCAATTGACACGAATTTATTTGATGAAATTCACCAAATTATGCATAGCTATTAGTAGATACGTATCATAACAATCAAAATGGAAACATTTACAGGAATTTCATTTAGCAATTTTAGTTTAAAAATTACAAAACATTCAAACAAATTAAAGAAAATACATGAAACATGAAACATTTGTTGTTTTCAATTTGTTGTTTTCAAAACCGCCTTGAATATTCGTGACCTCAGGAAGTTGTCAAAATAAAACTACAACGTGCCCATACAATTTTTATATGAACATGTTTCTCTTTTCCTTTAACAAATTTCCTGGGCTCACGAATATTCTAACCGATTCAATTGATCTTGAAAGTGTGCAAATATCAAGCGATCTAGTTCATTTATAATTTATATTTATTTTTATTTTATTATTGATTTGGGCTGAAAATCCGTGTAACTATACTAACAACTCTACGTTTTAAAAATGCTATGTTGCTATTTCATTTTATTTTTCATTCATATGAAAATCATGTGAAAAATCGTAACTCAATGGGGTACAAAAGACATTGGATATATTGGATTTGATCGAAATATTGATAAATTATTTAATTAAAGATTAGAAAACACGTTGAAAATCTATATCACGCTGACATAAAAAAGTTTGAAATATCGAGTTCTCAATAAAATTTGATTTCCGTTCATCCATTCCATTCCTCCGATATCAAAACGATTTTAAATGATTTTAACTAATTAAATTCGAATAGAAGAATGCCTTTGGCACTTTCGTGCAATGAATTGTAGCTTGTTATAAAAATAAATATCTGCCGATAGAATGTCTGCGCGCCTTTTCACATTTGTTCGTGTTATGCGGCAGTGCTCTTGAAGCATACTGCGCAATTTATCCGCAAGCCCGGCTAGCTCAGTCGGTAGAACATGTGGCTCTTAACCACAGGGTCGTGGGTAATTTATATGAAAAACTACTGAGAGCCAACTTCACGCACTAGAATTTTCTAGTTTTCTAGTGAAATCTTATCAAAAACTAGATTCACTAGAATTTCGTGATTGACCCCATGCAACTGTATGGAGTGGAAATCATTAAGAAAAATTTTATTTTATTTGAAGGCAATATGCGTGTACAATTTTTTTTTTCTTCTCGAGAGTTTATTTGCTTTTTTCATTAAAAAAAATTTCATCAAAATATACGAGCGAAATGATTTTTCCAACGACTTTTGATCTTTTTTTTCTAAATTGAAAATTCAAAATAAAAATTAACGGTTAATTGATTTGACTGTGTCAACATTTGATTTCCATTTTTCAAACAAGATACACACATGATGGCATGTTAGTTGATCGTCTGGGAAAAGTGTGGCGACAAAACACAAAATAAAATTTTAATATTAAATATTAACCCTCTAATGCATTAATTTTTTTTCGACATGAGAACTATTTTTACTTTTCCGCACACACCTAGTGTGTAAGGTAAAGTATTGGAATCGGTCAAAAAATTAACACCTATCAAAAATGTGTTTTCTGGGTGTTTTTGGGGACAGGGAACACGAATCTAGCGTTTTTTTGATGTCCGAATGTATGTAAGTACCCTGTACCCTGTGCGCGGTACGCAAAAATTTGTTAACACGATAACTTTCAAACAAGAAAACTAACTCAAAATCTTACTTCACAGGATGATTGGGGGTGCCGAGGAATTAGATTTTGAGCGACTTTGGTTGATAGAGTGAATTGTCATGTCTGGTGTGATGCCCATGGGCATCCATGGGAAAAATCCAATTTTTCTTCCAAAAGTGATATTTAATGTATTCTTAACAAGAGTCAAGCGCAATAAGGGCTCACTACGATCTATTAATAACCGGCTAACTACAATGTAAATCAAACGTATCTGTTTCCCATTTTTATTCACTCCCTTCCCCTCTCGCTATACTTTTACATTGTAGTTAGCCGGTTTTACAAAGATGCCGTTTCTGTGTAAGATGTGTGACGTCACAATGTATTTGGATGGATAGCGCTCGACTCTCGATTCCTAAACACTCAAAAATATGTATTGGGGGGTTTTTGGGTACGAGAAAACCGAATATGACCTTAGTTTTGCGATACAAATATATTTCGACACACTTTTCATACAACAATTTCAAAAAAATTGGATTTTCGTATGAAAGCCATGCCTGTATGATATCGTAATGAGCTGAAACTTTGCACAGGTTATTTTTTTCACACAAAAATAACATTCCGAGAGTTTGAAGAGATGTCAATGCATAATAGGGGTACTTCCCGAACGAAATTTTGGACTTTTTGCTCAAAAACGAAAATTTTGTATGGAAGGTACCACTCAATTGTATTGAAATTTCTTCAAGCTTTTTGTAAAAAAAATAACATCTGCAAATTTTCACATGATTACGATATCCTACAGGCATTGAAAAGTCTATCAAAAATTATTGGTATCGCAAAACTTATATCAGATTCAGTTTTCTCATGAATTCATATTTACGGTAAAAGATACGTAATAAATGCATTCGGACATCGAAAAAACGCTAGATTCGTGTTCCCTGGCCCCAAAAACACCCAGAAAACACATTTTTTATGGGTGTTAATTTTTCGACCAATTCCAATACTTTACCTTACACACTAGGTGTGTGCGGAAAAGTAATATTTAAACATTAAAAAAGGTGAAGAAAATCTATTGAATAGCAAGGATATTATAAAATTCACCGACAATTGTAAGTAGATTTTGAATTGAACCGAATTTACAATCAAACCATAGTATTAGACGACTTTTTGAAGCCATTTTGTTTTTCATGCAGGTTTACATGAATATTTTTAAAATTCTCAAACATTTCAAATTATCTTTTAAAACTAATTTAGGTTGTCGCATGGGGATATTCATGCAATTCTTGTGTTTCTAGTGCGTGAAGTTGGCTCCTTCACATACAATGTGTATAAAAAAAATTACTGCGAACCAACTTCACGCACTAGAAACACACTACTAGTTCTGACAGTTTTTCTGCTAGTTCTTCTAGTTTTTCTAGATTCATTCTATAAATATCCCTAGGGGGTAGACACGAATTATAAAACTTTGAATCATGTGAATCACAGTGAATCAAATGAATCATTCAAATGTCAAATAAGCATCAATTTTGGTTTTACTAACATGATCGTTCAACAAATTCTAAATATTATCGTTGATTTTATTTGGAATTTACTAGAAAAACACGAAATAGATAAAAAAATAATGAGTTAATACATTTAAAAAAAACGTCAAGAAATCATTTTTTCGAAGACAAATAATTTTAATTTATCAATAAATATTTCTTTCATGACACATAAGTGACATTTCAAATGTCATCTAAACAATGTGAATCTTTTGAATCACAGTGAATCAAATGAATCATGTCTACCCCCTAGGAATATCCCCTTGAGTTGTCGTCGTTCGACCATTTATAGTTTGCTTTACAGCTCAAAACGGATTGTACGATCGTTTTTCATATCGAATTCAATTAACAATGCCTAACGGTTATTGTGCTTGGTTTACCTGTCAACACCGATATTTCCGATATCAAGAGAACAACAATAATTTTTTTGCAGAACTATTCGTAGGAACTATTCGAAGACCTTCGTATTAACGGTGTTATTATCGATGCGAATACAACATGCACAATACAACTCATTGATTGCCCATTGAAATTCCTACCTTGGATAAATGTCAAAAAAATACATCCAGCTGAGTGACAATATTGAATACATTCGAATATGAGAATATTTTTATTTTGTACAATACAACCAGTGAAGTGAGCCAAAACCAAACCATTTCATTGGTTTCACTTACCGAACGAATCGGAGAAAGCGGAACGTTCCGAAAATGGTTTACACTGTGCAGTATACACACGACCGTACAACGGCTGTGTGTGCATTAGTGTGCATTGCTATTCACGTACACATATTTCACCATACAAACAATTCTCAGAACGTTCCGCTTGCTCCGATTCGTTTTCACAAGACGAAACCAATTCCGAGATACCGCTCCGAAATCGGTTTGTATGAGAAATGTCAAACCGGTTCACTTCACTGTGTACAACCCATCCAATTGTTTGGTTGAGCAATCAAAAAGCATGAAACAAGCAGATCCAACTGAAGATTCGCATATGCTTGATGTTGCTGATTATCTGGATCATTTTATTGCATATTCAGCAAAATTAAATGGACGATGGAAAAATGCTGGCTTGAAACTGTTCACTGCCAGTGACATAAATTACAAATGCATATTTTACACGACTCCAATTATTAATCACATGCTTGATATCAATTCACCAAATGGGTGCATCACACTGACTTTAAGTCGTAAGTTTCTATTTCTACTTATTCTTAGTTTTGTTAAACATGATATGAGACGCTGAGAGCAAAAATAGCACGTCACATCCAACCTCCTTCTCTTTCTAACAGAAATTCCTGTAAGTGAGAGCAAGAGATGAGATGCGACGTGCTGTTTTTACTCTCAGCCTTTCATATATGGACTTCATTTTTGTTTTCAACAGCAACTCAAGTTGACACAATACAGCTGCGATTACCACTAATGCAACAAAAGCAACAACTAAAATAGCCAGCGCCTCGAAAAGACCGTTGGCATACAGTAG
>NW_022200123.1:1405785-1437629 GCF_009176525.2 Contarinia nasturtii | reverse complement strand
AATAAAAAAAAAAAAAAAAAAAAAAAAAACGAAAATTTGTCTAATTTGCTAGAGAATTTTTTGTTTTTGGAAAATCTACCCCCCCTGTGAAAAATTTTCCTCGCACACTACTGCAGTAGCTGTAGATGAAAAAGATCACGACATCAACCGCAATGGAAGTTGATAATGACAGAGAAGATACAACGACTTTTATCGAAACAGTCAAACGAAGTTAGTTTGAAGCACTACTCTTCTGACCGAGTTGGAGTAGAATTGAAAAAATATACAGATTACATCAATGAAACTAAGAGAGAGATACAAGAAAAAACATACGAATTAGTAGAAAGTCGTACTATGTTGGCTGAGTTTTTCTTAAGAGATGCTTAGCGAGATGAGTTTTACAAGGAATGCGGAACTATTTTCAATGTAATTGAATTAAATGAAGAATCTCGAGTGTTTATTATCACAAAGCTCTTAACAGACATTTGCGTTAAGATTTTGAGCATAACCAGACAATATATTTGGATTTTGTCATCTGGATAATGTTAGGCGATGATATGGAGTGAAAACAATAGAAGTGATTGTTGTATTGTATAGGCATAAAATTTCTACCATAACTATAACAATCACTTCTATTGTTTTCATTTCCTATCATCGCCTAACATTATCCAGATGACAAAATTGTTCCCGGAACAAAATCCAATTTTTTAAAAAAAGTATGCATTTTTTCAGGTGGATTTGGATATCTGTGTGCACCACCCACACTTTGCGATGGCAGAAAAAGAATCACGTTCCCATGACTCTAGCGTTCGTCCTAGAGAGGAAGATTGCAAGACGGACGTGTTGGAAGGGCTCTCCCAGCCTCCGGCACTTCAACCAACGACTGGTCGAGTTTTGATGAGGTTGAGAGGCGGCGTCAAAGGTGAGAAGAAATCTTCACCAAAAGAAAGCTCCGATTTTCGCGAAGCATGTCCGAACAAATGCGGCAAAAAGTTCATGCGAAACTTCAACCTTCGCAGTCATTTGCTCACGTGTAAAAAGGATGATGCCAAAGTTTATTGTTGTACCTCTGAATTAGGGGCTTGCCCCGAATGCATACGTCATTACGTAGCACTTCTTCAGATTCAAATGCAGGTTGTTTTCGTTACACCAGTCGCTCAATTGATCAATGGCTTTTTGAAAAATGATGCTTTTCAGATCATCTGCAAATAATAAAACAAGTGCATTTGACACAGTTTCGACAATATCGTTTATGAAAATAATAAAAAGACAAGGTCCCAAAATACTTCCCGCGGGTACTCCCGATGGTACAATGAAAGTCCTTGACTTTTTTTCACCAATTCCAACAAACTGCGATCGTGATGTCAAATAACCATGGAACCATTTGACAATTTGGCGGCCGAATCCAAATCTCACCAACTTCTGCAACAATTTCTTGTGGTTCACACGATCGAAGGCCTTCTCAAAATCTGTGTACAGCACATCCGTTTGACATTTATTGACCATTGAGTCCATCGTGAAATTTACCATTTGCAGTAAATTTGTTGAGGTTGATCGATTTTTCACGAATCCATGTTGATTGTGGCTGATTTGCGCATTAACAAATGTGTCGATTTTGGCATAGACAACAATTTCGAATAATTTGGCTATTGTTGGTATGATCACAACTGGCCTGTAATTCACTGCATTGCTCTTTTTACCAGCCTTGTAAATTGGCACAATTCTGGACTTTTCCAATGCATCTGGAACACATCCTTGTTGAAATGATCTACGAAATAGCGCTGTTAACGGTTTCGACAATGAGTATGCGCAGTTCTTCAACACTTTCGGTGATATTCCATCTGGACCGGCTCCTTTGTTCGCGTCAATGGATTGCAATGCCTTTAACACATCGGCTTCAGTGATTTCAAAGTCAAATGATACGTCTCCACATTCATCCAGCAATTCATCCAAGTCGATAATGTCGCTTCGTGTGTACTGATTTTCGAAAAAATCAGCGAATAATTCCGCTTTCGATGTGTCGGTATTCGCTGTCACATCATTATACTCAACGATAGCTGGAATATCGCTCCGTTTCCTTCGATCATTCACAAATCGCCAAAAGTGTTTTGGATTTGATTTGATTTGTGATTGTATGCGGCTGATGTACGATTTAAATAACTGACTTTGTGATTGGATGAACGAATCCGTGATGTTATTGTATTCGTCGAAATTGCCAGTCTGCTTTGCTTGCTTGTATGCTTTTCTTCTGACATTTTTCATGTGCTTCAATTGTTTCGTGTACCATGGTGGATCAGTGCCACTTTGAACGGTTATCCTCGGGACAAATGAATCGATCGCCTCGTGTAGAACATTTCCAAAAATGTGAAATGCATTCTCGAGGTCATCTATTCGATTAATTTCTGACAAAATGTGATTTCCAACGAAGAATGAGTTCATCGCATCGAAATCGGCCGAGTTATACGCATAAATTTGTGAAAACTGCGGTGATGTGATCTCATTTTCATCAATTGTCACTTCCATTTCGAGTGCTTTGTGCCAAATGTCCGATTTTACCAATGGCCTCGTCGATTCAATCAACGACATTTCGTAGAACCTGTTTGTGAATACAAGATCCAAAACATTGCCGGCTGGATTCACGATATTTGACAAACAGCAATGCCACCTTCTGTCGACACATCAATTGGCAAATAATATTCACCGTCATCGGCTTTGACCCATTTGACACCTGGCTGATTAAAATCACCACATACAATTACAATGTCATGTTCATTGTATGGAATCAGCAAGAATTTTGCGGTTTCATGTACCGACCGAATGTACACAGCAAATACATAAATATTGCACGAATCGAACGAAATTTTTACACATACGTGCTCAAGTCCGCTGCGCTCCGATAGAATCAGCCTTTCACTGTTAAATTGGCATTCAACAGCGATCAGCACTCCTCCACCATCAATTCTATCACTTGTGAGTTCCGTCCGATCACCACGATACACATTATAACGTTTGCCAAAATGTTCAATGTCAGTAATGTTCTTTTGAAGCCAGGTTTTGGACACGATTTTGTTGCTAATCGTACCTCATCTACTTTGTCCCGAATTGAATGTGTATTCTGTATATACACATTCAGTTTTGTGTGCTTCGAGACTATTTTTGGCGAGTTTTTTGTTTGTTTTCGATGCGGTGTCAATGTTCGTTCTTCGTTTTGTTCGATGTGGCCTGATTGTTCGACTATTCGGTAACTATGCTCGGTGATATGGTCAAATCCATCAAATCTGGTGCCGGTGACTTGCTGATGTTTTTCGGATTCAATGGCGGGAAAAAATCACCCAAAGTTTTGTTCTGCAAGAACTCACGCACAAGCACATCCTCTTCCCACACTTCCGGATTCATCAAAATGTCAAAATCGTCTTCATTTAATTCGATTTTGAACGAAACGAACTTCAATGTGGTGACATCTTTGTCTTTTTTCACCAGTTTGTGCACATTGAATCTCGATTGTTCTTTTACCGATGTTTCTTTCACAATGTATTCGATGATTTCTTCAGATGTGGTCATTGGCTTGAAGCCAGAGATCCAAATTGCCTTTTTAAATACCGGTTTTTCAATTCGTTTCGGCTTTACTACAACATTCAGACGATGTGTGGCTGATTTTGTACCCACTTTTGGCGGTGGGGCTTAAAATTTCGTGGTTTTAGCTTTCGGAGGAATTTTCGGTGAGTTATCAATGCGCGGTCGTTTGGCCGATTGAGTCTGTGCACCACTTCGTAATGCGTCAGCGAATGATTTGACGGGGGTATGAACAAACGATGATTTTGAGGCATGTGTCAGTGAAATATTGCGCGGGACAATTTTCTTTTGTGTCGAATCATTTCGGGCGATAGTTTTATGCGCCAAAAATTGTGTATCCTCGTGTATTTCGGCTGCTTTGCCATTTAATTCCGAAATCATGCCTTTAATTTTTGCTAATTCGGATAAAATCGACGAATTTCCAGCATCAGATTTTGTTTCGGCAAATGTTTCAGTCAATTTCGATTGACGTACCTTGGGTGTAGTTACTTGTGTCAATTTTAACTTACCACCCGGTGTAACCGATGTTGACTTTTTTTCCGGACCACCCGGTACATTGAGTTTCGCGCTCAATTCATCCGTTGACAGCGGTTCACAACAAACAAACACAGTGCAAGGCAAAATCGCATACATAACCGCACTTTCACCCAATTTTATTTGCACCGTTTCGAATTTTCCATTTTCATTTTCGCATTTGTCAATGACAAAACAACGCAAAAAACACAAATTTCCACATTTGGCACATTTTTCTTTCGGTCCGGACACATTTTTCGGTTCACAAGTGTCTCTATCACATTTATGCACCATTGTGCAATGCAATGTATCTGCACACCCAATGTTGAATGTTTGTTTAAATGTTTTCACACAAAATATCAAATAACGTCAATGCACTCGATTGTTTTCTAATAAATAGTCACTAAAATAATTTTTTCGTTCAGTTTTTAATACATAAATCGCACAATAAATATTTTTAAAAACAAAAAAACGATAGACACATATAGAGTGTAAACAAACACATTTGACAGTTGACAGTTCGACTAGTATGTTGAAAAGTCGAACTCGCTATATATACATGCAATATACGAAATCCAGACCTAGAAGACCGTTGGCCCCGGTTGATGTATGGTTGGAAAAGCTTTGGGCCATAGATCAAGAAAAAATATAAAATTTTGAAAATCGGTCCACCTGTCTTCAAAATATGGTCCTTTCAAGAAAAGGGTCAAAATTCAGTTCTACGGCCATAGATGGCACTAAATGAGGTCGTTGACCCCTGAAACTTCGATATTCGGATTCTAGAGCTCGAAACCTTTCTAACGACCCCCTAACCGTCGAAATCGATCAATCCGTTCGGAAAATTTGTTATTTTAAAAATTTCATATGAATTCCTATGAAAAATCAAAATGTCTGTCTGTCTGTGGCCAATTTTGCGTAGTTGTTTCTGATCTTTTTCAAACTTTCTGGGATTAAAGTACATAAAAAACTAAGACTTTTTTGTTCTGGCACTTTTCGATATGGCCGCCATGTTGGCCATGGCCGGCCTCTAAAAGTCACTTTTTGACTTTTTTCCCTATGGTCACCGAAGCGCCATGACTTGACACCCCCCCGGACATATGCATATCATTGGAAAGGTCTTGAAGTGAGCTATCAAATGAAGCCATTTGCGGTCCAAAAATTTCAATTTGGAGTGGCCAAATTGGCCAAAAACCAAAAAGTTACCGTTCGGCCGGACACATAACGTCCATTACCTCGAAAACAAGCTCAAGGATTTTTTTGAAAATTTCACCGATTTTAGGCCCAAGTCTCCCGCATAGATCATATCCCAGAAAATTGTTGTTTTCAAGATATGGCCTTCGATAGTGCAAAAATGACCAAAAATGGCCAAAAATGACAAAAAATGTTACTTTTAAGATTTTAAGAATTTTATGAGCCAAAATGTGTTCCATTGTCTTTGTTAATATAACATATGTCCATAAAGTCTTGACAGTAAATTCAGATGTTCGCCATTTGAACAACAAACATACAATATTAAATTCTTTTTTATTGGTATAAACCTTCATTAATGGGCTACGAATAGCACATTCACCTTACACTGAACGGGCCATTGTCTTCGATGCGTCGAACCTTCAAAATCATGCTTTGGCGGACGGCTTTCAGATTTGAAATCAAATGATTTGTAAAATCAACAAATCATGGAAAAAATCATGATTTGAAATACACAATTCAAATCAAATAAATCAATTGATTTGATTTGGATGGTCGAGTTTATTTTAAATAAATCAAATGATTTAATTGATTTGAATAGTGTACATCAAATCAAATGATTTCCATTTTCATATTTATTTGAATAAACAAATCAAATCCAGAAGAAAACATTTTTTTTAAATTTGTTATGGATTAAGTAGTATTTTTTTAATTAGTCGCAAGAAGTCTTTCAACTGGGGCGGACGAAGAAAGTATGGAGTTGTATTTGATGAACAAAGGACGAATGTATGGATAATCGCTTAATTCATCAAATACAACTCCATACTTTCTTGAATATTGGCTCTAAAAAACCTTCCAAAGAAGATCCTACCATACAAACACGCCTTTATCAAAGTTCGGTTTGTCGACGTCTCTAGCCTTATATAGTAGTGCCCCAACATAATCAATGCAAAAGAAACCACTTGCACTTGATTCGTGGTTCGACATAGCGATGAATGTTTCACTGTCCAAAATGATGAATTTTTCAGTGCAAAATGCTATGAGGTGAAGTAAATACCCAATTTTTGACACCTTATTGAATTTTTTCATTACTTATTTTGCTGATTCCTAATGACCGGGTCTAAATCTATTGTTTTGGTTCAAATTTTGATGTGCTGTAACCATAAAAGTCACCAAAAACGAATTTTTGCTTGACCAACCCGGTTTTCGGTACTTGATGACAATTTTGGAGGGTTGGAGCATTTAAATAGGGAATACGACCGTACTTTTTGCTTTCTCTAGAATCTTTGTCTTCATACTAAGTCCATGAAACACAATATATGGTTCGTATACGAAGATGCCTATAGGCAGATGGGTTCATCTTTAGACACATGCGAAGTTTGTTTTGAACTTAGCCGTCACAACCATTTGAGACACTTTTTCGTAAATCCAATTTGTACGTCTCCGCGAATAGATGTATTTCATCGAATTGAGTTTGATAGTAGTCCCGAGGTACTGATAAACGTGCCGTGTGCATTGGTTGATATTTTTGATTTTGTTTATGTGGCGCAATAAACGCCTGAATTTACTGCCAAAACTTTATGGACATATGTTACTCTGTGACTAGCCAAACAAAAATGAACAAAATATCGACCGTTTTGGATGGCTATTCCACCAAAAATCGGCCAAATGTATCAAAATTCGAATTTTCACAAAAATGTCTAGATGTATGATATTTTAACAACAAATAACTACATGTTTGATAGTCTCCGCGAATGAGATCGATAAAATACCGAATCTTATGTCCCCTCCCACCAGGCCAGAAGATGGACTATCGTCGGGAGAGGTGCATGCGGTTAGTCACAAATGAAATTAAAAGAAATCTACAAAAATGTTAGTATAAATGGCAAAGTATGCAAAAAACGGTCATGCAGAAATAGCCATTATTTCATACGGTCGCTGTGGGACCTAGACTTGACATAACCAGGACATATGCATATTCGTTCGAAAGGTTTTAAGTAAGCTCTCGAGTGGTGCCAATTGCGACTTAAAAATTTCATACCACACACCACAGAAAAAACCACTTTTCCCCATTATGAACCACCACAATTTATATGATTTTGATCCAAAAATAACCTAAAAATCCATATTTTCATTGTATTTGAAAAAGATTCAAATTCATGTTTCTTGAATCTTTAACATTGAAAATAGCGCTTACAAAACTATTGATATCAAATAAAAAACCTCTATCGAGGTGAAGAACGAGTGACGAAACCAAAATTTGAACGTTGCTTCATTGCGTCAGTATGAACTCAAAGTAAAAAGGAGAGAATTTTTGCAACGTTTTAAATATACAAATGTATATTAAGTTTATATTCACAGTACACCAGACATTATAATGAGATATTTTCAGCCAGATATCGTCAGGAGCTGAAATTTAGTGAAAACAATAGAAGTGATTGTTATGGTTATAATTACACTTACATTGCTATAATCACTATAACAATCACTTTTATTGTTTTCACTAGATTTCAGCTCCTAACGATATCTGGCTGAGCTGATTCATCTGGCTGAAAATATCTTATTATAATGTCTGCAGTACACAGAAAAATCCACCAACTATTTTCGTCACAAAATTGATATCAGAAATTTTGTGTTTCAAATTTTGGTTTCGTCACTCGTTCTTCACCTCGATAGAGGTTTTTTATTTTATATGAAAAACACGGAAGACCGCTGGAATGGCAAATGCAAAATATGCACGGACGTATGACAGTGCCACTTCAGCGGTCTTCCGTGTTTTTCATACAAGCTTCTACGTAGATGGTGAACAATCGCGAAAAATGAAAAAAAAAATAATTTTTTTTTCTTCGATTTACAAATACTGCTCAATTTTCTGTGTCACCTGGTTAAATAAGAATGAAAAAATTCGCATTCCTTATCATCCAAATCACGATTGGCATTCGCATATTATTTAATGGGTGTTATTTGCCTGCTAAATGGCAACCTTATATGATTTTTTTTCTCAATTCTTATGTAGTTGTAATGTAATGGCCTATATCATCTGGTGCGACTGATTGTAAAAATTTCCTATTTCTCGCTCACCCTTACATGTAATTTCTCAATGCATTGACACACAACTACGCAATAAAAATCGCTGATACAAGCCATTTGATTGTATATGAAATTTGAGAATAAGAAGTTTTTTTCACTTTTTGTTTTGTTCTATACCGAGCCTCCGAAAGTGCGAAATATTTATACCGTTAAACTGCGTCGCATATCAAAGCGAAACAAAATTCTGTTACCGAAACATGGCAGAACAGTAGCTAGTTATCAGCACAAAACGAAACTTACATACTAGCTTACATATTTTGTATAATAAAAAGTCAATGTTCTTTATTCCTTTGTTTACAAAATATAGTAATGCGTTGATATGCAACCCTTTTGAGTCGCGTTTCGATATGCGACAATAAGTTTTTTTTATTCTGGAGCGTTCAAATAATAAATTTCCAATAATTAATTAGTTACTAAATAATAATGCTACTAACTGATAAATAATAAAATATTTTATTAAATCAAATTATTGGGGCAGTCTATGTGTATGTTGTCGTTGTGCTGAGAACGCACTCAATCAAGAAAATGGCGGCTGGATCACACTCACACTGACATCAACACAGTTGTATCAATATAAAAATCCATTTCTATCGCACAAAGCCGTGCAACACAAAACTATTAGCGCCAGATTCTGAATGACATCGATTGACATTTGTGCGCGTACAACAGAACGGAGAGCAATTCGTACTGCAATTAAGACTGAAATCAACCATTCTACCTAATTAAAACTGCGATTCAAACGAGATTCCACGTGGAAAATGTCGATTAGAGAAAAGAAAACGAAAAAAGTAAAGTGCTATGCAGACCTTGTTTCCAACGTGCCGGAACTAATCGTGAATTCAAAGAATGGTAATACGTATGAACGATTACATTTCATCGGTCAGGTATGTGTATTTCATATGATTTGTTTAAACAAAACCATGTCAATTAAATGCATTTAAAAAAAACTAGGGCTCTTATGGCAAATGCTATGAAGTGGTGAAAACTACAACAAAGGAACGGTTGGCGTGCAAAACTCTCAGTTTTAAAATGACAAAAGATTCGGAAATGCAGAAAATTATCCAAGCCGAGATCAGCATTCATCGAAAACTAATGAAACATCCGCACATTGTTCAGTACATTGAATCATTCGATGATGGTAGCCACGTGTACATGATACAGGAATTGTGTTCGAATCATTCGTTGCGTGATTTACAAAAGACGCGTGGCACTGTGTCAACTGATGAATGTCGCTATTTTGTCAGTCAAGTTTTGAAAGGAGCCCAATACATACACGAATGTAAAATTATACACCGTGATATTAAGCTGAGTAACGTTCTCATAGACAAAAATATGCAATTGAAAATTTGTGATTTTGGCTTGGCCATTAAGTTGGAAGACCCGCGAATGGCATCGCGATCACTTTGCGGTACAACCAATTATTTGGCGCCAGAAGTTATAATGCGGAAAGGATTTCAGACACGGTCAGACGTGTGGGCAATTGGTTTGTATTTCACTTCGTACATCACCAATTTCGTTCATTAATTCATTTGTTTATTTGATGTGATAGGTGTGATCTGTTTTGTGCTGTTATTTGGTTACAAGCCATTCGAAGAAGGAGATGCTTTTGCTACACACGAGCGTATATTGAGTGCCGATTATAAGTGAGTTTATATTTTTCATTTAAAATCGATTTGTTTGTGTGTAAAATTATTTATTTAGGATTACAGCCGATGTAGATTCTGAAGTGAAGGCATTCTTTCGAGCTGTATTCAATAAGGAGGTGACTTATCGATCAAGTGCTGAGCAATGCTTGCAATTGGCTTTTTTCAGTAAACACAACATACCAAAAGTATTGCCAACTCAAACGCTAACACAAATGTCGTTCAGCGAAGCAGCGAAACCGTCATCGTGCAACTATATTGATGGTATTTATTTTTCCATATTTATTGTGAATGTCGTCTGAATTCTAAAAAAAAACTTCTCATTCAATTATCAATACAGATTGTAATTTTTCGATTTGTTCAGTTAATGTCGAAACAAAAGATGTGACATATCAAGAGATTTGCGTTAAGATGGGTCCCATTTTACCAAAAACATTTAAAAACATTAATCAAGTTCGTGTCTTGGAAGATGTTTTTGATCGATTCAATGCAATGTGTCGATATTATGTAAGAATTGTGTGACACATTGATTTCGAAACAGAATTTTTAATGTATTTTTACAAATGTCAAATTAGATTCAAAGTGATCAGAATTTAAGCGATATCAGCGATGTGGATACATTCAATCCAGTCCATTGGGTGAACAGGTATGAACACTATGTTACAGCTTGTTCACAGAAAATTAATGCAAACAAATGAACATTTCAGATGGTCATTCGATCAAAATTCGGCAAGCGGATTTGCATATGAATTATCTGACGGTACTACCGGCATGATATTTCATGAAGGTCTTCGATTCATGCGAACACCAAAGAAACGGTGTGGAATTACATTTTTCAAATATTTCCATTCCATTTAATCGAATCGTTAAATGTTTTATTATTTCAGTTTATGGGCATGGCAGTCCAATGAAGAAAGTTTTCGGGAAGTTAAAGATGACTTCGATGCAGCAAGACTCGATCACAAAATCCAGAAATTTGATGAGTTGGAGACAACAATGTTGAAAAATGGATCAACCAAAATTGAAACAGCCTACAATTATCGTAAAAAAGTGTTTGTTTACACTTGGTTTCAAACTGACGAGGCAACGGTCATGCTTTTGAGCAATCATACTATCCAAGTTAGTATAAATTCAATTGTTGTTTTAAATATCGTGTGAATGTCAAATTGATGCATGAATTCATATAATTTAGATCAATTTCACACAAGGCCACAAGAAAATGTTGATTTCGCCGCTGGAAGGAAAAGTCACATTCATCACACATAAAATGGAATTGAAAAACTTTAAAACATTGGCATTTGAAGCGATTGGCAAATATGGATTCTCGTATCTCAGTTTTGTGATGTTTAAATACGTGACGGCGATTGTTCAACGCTTAGCATACATATTAAAATAAGCAAAGTTTTAGTTTTAAGATACATAGATAATAATCCTTTAACAAAAGCATTTACATTGCTCAAAATGACAAAATATCTTTTTAAATTAAGGTAGTTATACAGACTCTCAGCAAAACTGAGTTATCCCATTCATTTGATTCGGACAAAATTGAAGGAAAATAAACATCAACAAATTAGAAATGACTAATTGGTTAGAATAAGAATATAAACCAACAAATAATAGTAGTAATTTAAGAATTAATACGGAATTTGGTGAAAGTGAAAAATCCTTTATTGTTATTTAGTAGTAGATAACATCCACTCTTAGTATTATTAGAGAGAGGTTTCAAAAAAAATTAAATTTATATCAAAATGGATAAAAACAAAAATTAAAACATTGATAACCAACGGCGACTATTTGAAGGTCGACAACTATACACGCATCACTACTGCTGTTGAGTCGGTGGAGGTATGTGGGGCACGAGCGACGTCGTTAGTTGTGTATGTAGTAGTCACCTTCTATAGTTTATCGTCGCTGATCGAGTTGTTTATGTTTTTTCATCATTTTTCTAATATTTGCAGTAGATTTGCTTTGAATAATTCGATAGAAATAAAAAAAAACATACAAAGAAATATTTGTATATATAACAGTGTAGTAAATTAGTTTGAAAGAAGTTTATCAACATCATATTACTCTTCAATTCTAAATGTCAGCCAATTTTATACGAGTCATTTATCACAAAACAATTTGAGTAAATAAATTACATTTGAAAAAAGAATTTATTAAAAATGTTTGTACGTATTAATGAAAAATAAAAAAAAAGTTTTATGAGTTGACATTGTAAAAAGTCCATTACAAGTTCACCATTTTCACTAAAATATTGGCAACCAGTAATTGATATGGATAGTCAATTTCTAGAGAATGTTCACTATCGATTTCAACGAATTGACATCTGTAAAAGAAGAAGCAAATTTTTAAAAAAAACGAGTATTTCCGAGGGCATCAAATAAAATTACAAAATTCAAACCTATCATTCTGAAGAAGTCCTTCATTCTCAACTAAGTTGCGTCGCATGAAATAAAACATTCCCGTTTCTACTAATTCTCCACTCGAATCTTGCCGTCTTGGTCGGTTTTTTGGATCAAAATTAATTGCGGTCAATCGATTTGAATTTTCAATTTGTTTCCATCGTAATTTCCAGTTTCTATTCATGTTATACGAAAACAAAAATGTTATCTATTTATAAAAATTGTGAATTAAATGGAATTACCTTTGAACAGAAAAAACGCAATCGACATTTGGTTCATTGAATAATTTTACAGCCATTTCCAAATAATATTCATAGATAAAAACGGATGTGCATTGTATCAACGCAATGTTACGGATGTGCAAATGACCGTTTAAAAATTCCTGTATCGATTCAATTGAAGTGGCTTCGTCACGTGCCGAATATTCACTCCGATAATGTACGTTTGCATTATAACGACGTGCTTCCCGAGCAATCAATTCATTGTCAGTTGACACCCATACCTCTTGAAAGCAATTACGGCAATTGCCAATGATTCGTAATGCTCGACCCAACAATGAAACATCAACGATTTGCGCTATATTTTTATGCCGTATCCCTTTTGAACCGCCTCTTGCCAATATTAATGCAACAATTTGTTCATTATAATCGATCGATTTGTCAAACCGCCGGCACCTATCGAAATAATGAATTTATTCAATTTGAATATGTATAGAATGGTAATTAAATGACAACTTACTCAATTGCAAGCTCTTGCTTTGTTAAAAATGTCTCAACAGACACCAACGATAAAAATAAAACACAAAATAAAGCAAATTTGTTATTCATGACACAACACATGTTGCTATCTTGGTGTCGAAAACACACTGATATGTTTAATGGACGTAAATCTTTTTTTATAGAGCCAATAGAAGTAAGAATGTCTTATCAATGGTTTTTGTGAGAGATTTAATCGAATTAAATTTACTGTAATAGAATCAACATTCGTGTGTATTTATGAACGCATTATTAGGTGCCAACTCTAGTTTAAATACGAACAATTTTCTTATTCGCAACATCAATTTTGATAGATCAGATATGTGTTTATGATATAAAATGAGTATTAAAACGACCGTTTACTATTTTTCTACATATTTCTCAAGCTATTAAACTCTTTGGGATTTTTTTAAAATCTTAATCTTGCCAATTTTGACTTTTTAATTTCTACAATAATTCAATTAGAATTTAATTTTCGGAAACAAATTGTGGAATTCTCATCAAAAATGAGGTAAATCCGTAAGATATTCTTTTTGACTGATGATTTTGCCCAAAATATCTGACAGTTTATGGCATGCGCAATGATAGTAAAATACTCTTTGACAAAAACGCTATTAAAACTTATAAACAATGTAATACTAAAGATGGAAAATGCATTTTTTTATCTTAAAAAATATTCAATTATCAACTAAATGAAAAATCACTCAAAAATTAATTGTATAATAAAGCGATTTCTCCGATTTTTTCTTCAATTCATTTTAAATTTTCTTGACAATTTTTTATTTTCTATTTTCAATTTTTTGAAAATTCAAATAGAAAATCAAATAAAATTTTATAATATTTATTAAATTCGATTAAATTAAATTAGGTAAAAGTTTTAAATAGTGTTCACATTGGTTCAGTTTCAAAGGCTTCGACAAAAAGTCTGTTTTCAATTTACGACAGATATTTGAATGAATAAGGTGAAATGAATTACAACATTATATCGTCACTTTGAACAGAATCTTGGTGAAAGTTTCATTTCCTTGATTTGAATGGAATTCATTGAATAGAGACTGATGTTGGTATGTCAACTTCAATTACACCAAATCCTTTTCAAAGAATTAGTTGCATGAAAGTACCTAATTAAATGGAATAAATTCATTGCAGTTGCTTTTATGTAGTGAATGTGTTTCTACGAACGATAGTGGGTGATGTTGCAGTTTTCAGCTCTTTTAAATTGTATTAATTAAAATATGTAGTTTGGTTAGCAGCAAAAACCGCATGACCCTCGGAGCCTGTAAATGAAGCGAAGAAAACAAATAAAAAACATTTGTGAATGGCGGAGCGTTAAATGTGAGAGAAAGTGACTGTGAAAAGGTGCAATGTTCTATTAGGAGTAAAATTGAACGGTTTATTGATGTTTTATGTACATGTACATTGCAAATGCCGATATATCGGTGGTACATTTAATACGTTCTCATTAATCCAGTCAGCAAGTGAACACGGAAACTCGAAGCAGACGCAATAATAAGAGAAAATAGCGTTTTCTTTGGAAAAATAAAAAGCAACGAAGAGACACCAAGAGTGTGTATAAGATTGAAGTGATTTCATGAAAATGTATTGCTCCAAAGGAGCCAGTTTATTTTCATTGTAATTTATATATGATGCTCGCGGCCAGATATGGTTGCTTCACAAGGCTTGCTCGTATTTACTGCACCAATTTTCGATTAAAAGCTGAGTTATATGCGCTGCAACAAACCACGGAATATATACATAGATATTGGGGTTTGTTTAATTTTTATTTGTGCATTCTGTTCCACGTTTATTCCACTATTGCTGCCATGAATGCGGTGCAATGCAATTTTTCCGCATTGTATTTTTTCTTACATCACCCGATAAATCTTATTTAGTCTTTATTTTTGCTGCACATTCTGCCATGTGTAAGAAGATGTAGCATCCGGAACAAACACGGTTCCGTACAAGAGCTGCAATATTTCAAATGCTGGAAGCAAAACCGCAATTTTATTCGATAAACAAAACCGGAAAATTATCTCAATACATTACAGACATTTGAACGGTCGTTTTATTCTACAAATTTTTTCCATTATTGACGATGATTATGTGTCTGATCTTTATTTACATTTATATTAAGATGGAGGAAATGATACATATAAGAAAGAAAAACGTCGCCAGCAAAAAATTCCATTTGACTTTTCAATTTAAAACTCTTCACCTCCGATCGAAAAGCGACTTTGACAAAAAGAAAATCGAAATCAAAAATACTGATGGTGAGAATTAGTTCGATCATAATGAAAAGTGCATAGACCTAAATAAATGAATGTAAAAACCAACTGAATGAGAAAACAAATTCGAACTATAAATTAAATTGAAATTGTTTTCTACTGGACCTTTCAGTCTAAATAAATACGCAAAACTATTTAGTGCTTCATGTATAACGCCAACGTTTCGATTTATTCTTCAAATCTTCATCAGGGCTAAAATAAACAATTTAATTTTCTAATATAAGTTACAAACAATTGGTTTAATGGCATATTTTCATTTCTATTTATACTGATTAAATTACCAAAACAAATGCAGATAGTTTTTGTGTCAATATATTTTAGAACAAAGATGTTCATATCCAGAATGCGTGTCAAACATTTAATTATTTAAATTCCACAATTCACAAAAACGATTGTATCCGAATGTGTTATATCAAACATGTAAACAATGCCAATCTGAAAACTCATTGAATGGTAAATGTCAAAGTGTCATTTTAAACATAGTCCACAGTGCAAAACATAAGAAAATATTATGAATATGGACCACGCTTTAGATTCTATTTTTGAATTTATAGAAAAAATTATTATAGATGTTACTAATATTTCTTGATTCAATGCTTCTCAGATTTACACAGTTTTCAGTTGTTTTTATGTACATTTCTTCAATTAAATATCTTTTAAAGTTTTACTGAAATATAAAATGGAATTTGGAATTGAATAATTTTGCAAAGTAACTTTTTCTCATTGCCATTTTCAACGAGTTGATTTAATTTGCGTAGCTTATGTTGAAACATTTTAGAAAATGCTTCATGATGAAAACACATCGAAATGAATATCAAGAAAAGAACACCGTGTATGATGAAATGAGAAACAACAAAAAGTAAGTACACAAAGATTTCACCACAATATCCGAGTAGTGTTGTTTGATTCCAGGGTAGACTGACGATGATATGAATAGATAAGTCATTCGTGAGTTGAAAAATATTGAAAATGCACAATTGGACAAAAGTTACTCACTCAAAATGAAATGGCACTTATAAATGATCTCTCTTTAGCTTTTTTTAGAATAAGTGTTGCCACCCATTTGAAATAAAATTTCTAATAACCATTCACATTTATCATTTGCTCGTTCCAAAAATTGAAATGAATCTTCATCTTTGTCTAAATTTGGAATAAATATAAGGTAGATTTTTGTAAGTAATGTAATGCAATATAGATGAATTTACGCATTAGAATTAAGATGTACGCTACGATAGCGCATCAATTAGCGTACGCATTACGCATATTAATAGTCGCATTGACTAATTATATATAATCAATAAATCAATCTCATTTGGACCAGCACTCAAACTAGTTGTTTTTTATTTCATCTCTGATTCCCTAAATCTTATATTATAGTAATCTTTTTTGTTACATTTTGAAAAGTACTTATTTTTCATGTAGACTTGCCTGCATCATAGATTGTTGTTAAATTTCTTATAATAATAGAGAATTCACGTCGCACATAAAATGCAACCAACGCTGTGTATATTTCAGCCAAAGAAACGAAAAGTACACAACATGCAAATAAGGTTTTTTCGAAATTATTTGTTCCATTCTTTAAAATGAATGCAACCGATGCAATCGACGAAATAATCTGTGACAAAATCACAGCTGCAGAAAAGCCAATGTATGTCCATTTCTTCCAAACACTTGTATAATTATCCGGAGGCAAGAGACAAAGCCATGTCATCATTTGCTGCGCACTTGGTATTGCTTCCATTATAAACTCAACTCTTTAAATTGAAAAATGAAAAGGGCGAGTATTGAAAATCAGAAATAATGACAAATTGATTTTTGACTGAACTCTAACTGTTAATAAATATGACTGATTGAATGCATTGCTAAAGGTCTCCCTTTTATACCAGTTTTCCATTGTAAGAACTGAGTCAGTTTTCTACACATGCTTCGATTCTCAATATGCATTTGATCCACGTATTTTTAACAATCAAAATAGATTTATTTGTCATAATAAATCAAAAGAATAAATAATTAGATGACACCTTTGAGTGAACGAAATGTAAAAAATGGTGTACTGCACACTAAAAGCGTTTTTATCATTTTGCTAGCATAGAACGGCACAGAAAAAGGATAAAATCAATGATAGTGAAAACAATAGAAGTGATTGTGGCAATGTAAGTCTAATTATAACCATAACAATCATTTCTATTGTTTTCACTCCATTTCAGCGCCTGACGATGTCTAGCTGAGCTGATCCATATGGCTGAAAATATCTCAATATAATGTCTGATTGAAATTCTAAAAAACACACTGATATCGATTAATATTTTTGTCCAGTATTCGGCTTGATCATCACTGCCAATAGTGTTATCAAAGGTTCAGTTGATCTGAAAATAGGCATATGTTGTTATTCGATATCCATTCCAACAATCCGCAAGTGGAGGCAAGAGGATCGATTTTTTTCTTTTTTTAACACAAAATAAAATATTCCGGCGTGGCAAATATCAAGCGAAGAAATGAAACGACAATGAGTGTCATTCATTTCATCCTTTTTCTGTGCTAGCAAAATGATAAAAATGCTTTAAATGTGCAGTACACCATTTTTTCCATTTCGTTTACTCAATGGTGTCATCTAATTATTTATTCTTTCCCTTTACGATTTTTTTTAAAATCCAAAGCATGATAACCTGCCATTAGCACTCCCAATTTTCTCTTTCGGTTAATAGAACTTCGGTTAAAATTGTACAAGTAGTGAAAATTGCAATAAGGAACAATTCAAACATTTAATTTTCTACGAATGAACGAACAATAACACCAGAAAATATGTTTCGAACGAACGAACGAACAAATATACGTGAGCAGCTATTGACGCGTTTCGTATTTTTTGTAATGGAAATGGCCAAAATAAGATTTGGTTATAAACAAAAAAAATAAAAATAAAAAAACCGCGTCAATTTAAAGTGAATTTGAAGCTAAAAATCATCAAACATAGCAAAATTTTGATCATGTGTGACAATTTTACTGAAATATATTTTATATATTTTGACAGTCATTATGGTATGAATAGTCATTTTTAGGGTAAATTGGGGCGCTGAATCCGAATCAAGCCTTAAAAATGAGTTACCGACGGCGAAAAATCACAATTTCATTAAATTTTTGCAAATTATTATTTATTGAATTTTTGGCGATTTTTTGGTTAATAATCATTTTTTGAGTATTTTCAATGCCAGATTTGGAATCAGCACAAAAAATTATCATAGAAATGATGGTGCATACGATTCCAAAATAATCTGCTTTATACACTTTTTTGGTTTTTTTTGGGCCACCCTATTGCACATCTTCATTTTAGTGTTCGCTGTATGATTTATTCATGAAGATTTTATGTGATGCATTTCGGCCAAGCCAACAGATACCATATATTTCAGTAATATGTAAGCTATTCAAAGTGTATATGTAAATTTGGCATAATACGTTTCACGAAAAACCGCTTTTGACATTCATGAGCATTATAACATGTGTTTTTCAGCGAAAATTCGTCAGAATGTTTTCTTTGAATTGAAAAAAAAACTTTTCAAACGCTTGGAAATATTATAACAATTAACCACTAACCTAACAATGTGAAGCAATAAAATATTCTATGATGCATACTCAAAAGCGCATGAAAGCACCTTCACAGAGTAACAAAAATGTCACTCTATCTACATGATGATATCGTCATTTGAACGAATTGAAGTATGCATCATCATTCATCAATGATAACACACCGAGATGAACAGAATTTGCTCATCAAAATGATGGAAAAAAACATTGGAATTTTCTTATTTTTCTTTTGCAGAATATACAGGTATCATCAGTTTATTTCGATTCTCGACTGCATTCTGTTTCCCTTGAATTGAAATAAACCAATGGTATTTATTTATGAAAATGTTTATATTTCGTTGGAATTCAGAATTGGTTGGAATTTCAGTTGATTGCTTGTAATAACGTAGAAGATCTGGTTAAAATTTGGACCACATGAAATACATCCCAAGTGGAATTCGGATTATTAGCATTTACTGAAAATTTGCCATTTATTGAAACTAATTCATACGCTACATGCATCAGACGTGAATTATAAAGTTAGATAATGCATTTAGCTTGCTCTGAGCCTATGAGTTGAAGACTTAATTTCACATTAATGCCTTAAAGTGCTTGTTGATTGCGAATGCATCTGCTGCAAGGAATGTAATTATTTTGTTTTCGATGGGTCACAACTTCCGTTTACATATCATGCAATTTGGTTTCCAACGTGCATTTTTGTCGACTACTTTCACTACATTATCCAAGCTACTTGACATCAGCAGTGATTCATTGCATTCTACGTGAAACTATCGACTTCATTTCCGTTGAATTTGTATGTTCCGGCAGTTTCCGTGAGTTTGTTGCAAATAACGCAGTTATTTTATTTCCTCTCGTTTCCGTATTGAGTTACAGTTGTACGCTGTACTCACGATTTCATTTAAGCGCCGCTTGAATTATGCATGAATCAACAATGTGCATACAAAAAAAGCTGTAGAAAAACATGAGAAAATGTGATTCTGTTCTTTTATTGCATCGCATGGTTCTTTGCAAAGGTGCATGGATAAATTTATGCCGAAATTTCTACATTTAGTTTCATTATGCATGCTTGAACAGAAAGCCATGCAAGCTACTGTGTCACCATGATACAAATGCAATTTAAAACGACACGTCATTTTTTGCTTGTGGATTTGAATTAGCCTTTGCAATCAATGTGAAATTCTCGCTTAAATCTTATTACTTTCTACCAAGTAGAGGAGACAGAGGAAATTTCAAACAAACATTTAATTTCCTCATCGGTTTTATACAAACTTTATCAATACGATATGTCAAGATATTTAAAAAAAATATGATTAATGAACTTTAAGAAGGAAATTACTAGGTGGGTAATATCGATTATTACTTTGTCTTGTATTCGGCTTGACCATCAAAAATTCTGAATCATCAATGCCAATAGTGTTATCATAGGTTCAGTTGATCTGAACCATTATTATCTGAACCAACTATTCGATATCCATTCCAACAATCGTTTGACGTCCTTGGTCCAAAACTCGAAACGTTTGACTGTAAAATGGAATGACGGTTCCTTTGAGGCAAGTAGAGGCAAGAGGACTTTTTCTTTTTTTAACACAAAATAAAATATTCCGACGTGGCAAATATGAAGCGAAGAAATGAAACGGCAATGAGTTCATCATTGATTTTATCCTTTTTCTGTGCCGTTCTATGCTAGCAAAATGACAAAAACGCTTTTAGTGTGCAGTTCATCATTTTGTTTTTTTTTTTTTTTCATATTTTGTTTACTCAAAGGTGTCATCTAATTATTTATTCTTTTGATTTATTATGACAAATAAATCTATTTTGATTGGTAAAAATACGTGGATATTTGATCTACATATTGAGAATCGAAGCATGTGTAGAAAACTGACTCAGTTCTTACAATGGAAAACTGGTATAAAAGGGAGACTTTTAGCAATGCATTCAATCAGTCATATTTATTAACAGCTACAGTTTACTTCATTTTCGATAACGATTTCTAGTAACCAGTCAAAAATCAATTTGTCATTATTTCGGATTTTCAATACTCGCCTTTTTCATTTTTCAATTTAAAGAGTTGAGTTTATAATGAAAGCAATACCAAGTGCGCAGCAAATGATGACATGGCTTTGTCTCTTGCCTCCGGATAATTATACAAGTGTTTGGAAGAAATGGACATACATTGGCTTTTCTGCAACTGTGATTTTGTCACAGATTATTTCGTCGATTGCATCGGTTGCATTCATTTTAAAGAATGAAACAAATAATTTCGAAAAAACCTTATTTGGATGTTGTGTACTTTTCGTTTCTTTGGCTAAAATATACACAGCGTTGGTTGCATTTTATGTGCGACGTGAATTCTCTATTATTATGAGAAATTTAGCAACAATCTATGATGCAGGCAAGTCTACATGAAAAATAAGAACTTTTCAAAATGTAACAAAAGAGATTACTCACAAAAATCTACCTTATATTTATTCCAAATTTAGACAAAGATGAAGATTCATTTCAATTTTTGGAACGGGCAAATGACAAATGTGAATGGTTATGGAAGTTTTATCTAAAATGGGTGGCAATACTTCAATCGGTTTCTTATCCTATATTTGGTAGTGCCTCAATGCTGTTTTCTATGTATTATTTATACGTGCCATTTCATTTTGTGTGAGTAACTTTTGTCCAATTGTGCATTTTCAATATTTTTCAACTCACGAATGACTTATTATATTTATCTATTCATATCATCGTCAGTCTACCCTGGAATCAAACAACACTACTTGGATATTGTGGTGAAATCTTTGTGTACTTACTTTTTGTTGTTTCTCATTTCATCATACACGGTGTCCTTTTCTTGATATTCATTTCGATGTGTTTTCATCATGAAGCATTTTCTAAAATGTTTCAACATAAGCTACGCAAATTAAATCAACTCGTTGAAAATGGCAATGAGAAAAAGTTACTTTGCTAAATTATTCAATTCCAAATTTCGATTAGAAAGTGAGTAAATGCTCCAAACTCCATTTTATATTTTAGTAAAACTATAAACTTATTCAGATTCGTATTTTTATTTAGTTGGTTTTTACATTCATCTAAGGTCTATGGATTTTTCGTTATGATCGAACTAATTTCCAATATTTTATGCTTATCAATTTGCATTTTTGATATAGATATGGTAACTTCTACTTTTTCCAATCAACTCATTTATTTTATCACGGGGGTCGGCAGTTCTCAAGTGACGCAGTACCAACATACATATACACATATTTATATATGTGATATGTATTTTTGCGTCACTCTATATATACTGTAAAGAAATGAAAATCGATACCGCTGACTTTTGAAAAAGGGTTTTTGCATATTTAAGTAGTGTTCGGGCACCAAATTATTCAAAATTTGACCGCTAGGCGGCGCTTCAAAAAAGGTAAATTTTTGGTTTTGTCCATTTTTGACCACCCAAACCAGAAACAATTATCCGAAAAATGGCATATTCGGAAACTGGAGTTCGGGTAGATAGTGTTGAAAAAAATAATTTTTGGGATCGATCGAAAAGTGTCCGAAATATGATTATTCCAAAAAACTTTCGAAAAAACACGAAATTTGTGAAATGGTTTGTTTGTGTGTCCGCATTTTTTTTTGTCTGAGACATTTCTTAAATCGCCGGACACCGATTTTATTTGAAAGTAGATGGAAAACCGAGCATACATTTCTCTTCGAATTTTTCGATTTCGTCGCGCAAGTGTCTGAGGTCAAGGTTCGAAAAAAAGTGGAATGCAGTTTTTCATCGAATGGCCTACTTTCTGAGCATATGAAAGGTGTGGCAATGAGTTATATAATTTTGCAAAGCTACGAACTTCAGCTATCCAAATTTGAAGTCAGAATGGAAAAAATGTCGAAATTGACCGCTAGACGGCGCTTCATGTGAGTGTTTTTTCCAAAAATGAAGAAATTTTGAAAAAAATTCAGTGGAGGTGGTTTAATCCATTTATGACCATGCTACTAAAAAATGGGGAAAAATCGATGGAAATTGTAATTTTGTTAAAAAAAAAAAATGCGTGAATAACGATTTTTTTTAATCATAGATCGAAAGAGCACCCAATCTTGAACCAATGTGCACATTTTTTAAAACCAACATTTTTCAAAATTAAACGACGCAAAATTAAAATTTTTCATGAATTTGTTGCAAGCGTCACTGAAAATTTATATCAGATCAATTTCAGATTTCAGATGTGCACTATTGCGTCACATTGGGAACTTCGAAAGAAGTACTTATTATAATATTATGTTATTCGTATATTTTAGCAATCTAAACATCTTAGCATTGATGGTTTTGTTTTCATCTCCGGATTGATCGTTTCCATTGGGAATATGTTTTTGTATTGCTCTTGTGGAAAATTAGCTTCCAATAGCTATGAGAAAATGACAGAATATCTTTATAGTGATTGCAATTGGATTACGCTACCCAATGATCTAAAAAAGCACATTCTCCTTATGATTCGCATGTCACAAAAACCAATTTCCTATCATGGATTCGGAATTCTCGAGCTAAATTTGGAGACGTTCACTACAGTAAGTTTAACTTGATTTAGTTTACACAAATTTCATTCATGCCGTGTATATAATATAATGAATTCACTTTTAAAAATTGAAATCCAAGCCAATATCCAACACTTTATGATTGACATTTTTCTATTTTTTTTAGTTTATGAAGACCACCTGCAGCTATTACATGGTTTTGAAAACTTTGAATGACAAATAATTTACAAAATTATTTCTGTTAAAATCAACATCGTAGCCATGCACGCGTTGCACCTAATCATAATTTCAAACTGCTCATGAAGCCAAAAGTTCCAGAAATGAATATTTTTTTTTTCTTTTTCAGCTTTTGCGAAAGTGAAAGTGATTACTTTTTTGTTTTTCAATATTTCTGACACAAAATGTGTACAAGATAAAATTCACTTGATTATAAACTCTATCAATCTTTTAAAGTATTATTCAAATTATCAAGATTATTCCGATTGAATAAAAAAAATGTTTTTATCAAAGAAATTTTTGAAATCAAGTCAGTTTACTGTATTATGTAAAAAAATATCTTATGAACAACGAATGAACAAACAGAGTTTCACCCAGCGCTGCTGGTTAGTTATTGACAATCGAAATGTACCATTCTCAGCAAGCATATATCCTATTGATATTTATATGCTTTGGATGGCAGCAGCGCTGAGTGAAACTCTGGAACAAAACACCAAAAAAATATGCCACAAACGATTGGTTCGTTGGTGTTCGTGGGCAGCTATAACTTAAAGGTAAAACTATATTTATAAATATTCGTATTTTGTCAGAAAACATAATTTCAAATCATAATTTTGTGTAAGAGTTTGTTCAAGAATGAAAACGAATAAAAATTGGAGCAAAACATTTTATTCATGCATTCAATGACATTGTCTAGTTTTTGAATAACACATACGTTTAATTCAAACTTTTTTCGAATCCAAAATTAGCCTAACATATATATACATAGTACAAATAAATGTATTGGACTGCCACGTCATATAATTTCTGACATCAAAATTCCCTGAAATATTGTCAGTGTGTTGAATCAACGCTGACACACCTAATGCTGATTTAATATTTTTTTATCATTTCAAATTGCTGAGATAAATGGAAATTTTCATAATTAATCTAACATCACCATATCATGATGCTACCACAAGACACGCATAAAACACGGAAGAGAATTATTGTTAAGCGACTTTTATCTTTTGCCGTTTATTTTGTTTGTTCAGCACAGCATCATTTGTACTAACAATATTCTTAAAATAAGGTTTGTTTGCTCTTTAGAAACGTTGTTTGTTTGTTTGCTATTTTTAAACGTTTATCAAACATTTTGCATTCATGGCTTTAGGCCATACCTCGTTAAACAATTGAAAACCGGGGAATTGTGAAATATTACAAACAATTTTGAAATACCGTTTTTTCCCATCGACGGACAGAACCAATTAAAATAGCGAATAAAGATTTGAAAGGAGTTTAAACAAAAATTATATTCCAATCGGTCACAACGTTTCTTTCCAAATGCATTTTTTCATTTAAAATCGAAAAAAATAAAAAGAAAGAATCCGGGGAAGTCATATTCACAATATAATTTCAAAGTTTTAATTAAATGTAAGTAGTAAACTCTTTGTATAGTATTTTCTGGTGCATTCGAATAGTTTTCTTTTGACCCGTTGAATTTACAGATATATAATTCAAAGTGAATTTATTAAATGATTTTAGAGACCATTTCCGCTCCTGCCGCGATTTTTTTTCGCTCTTGCACAAGGCGATTATTCATTATGTACTTCTAGATGTACTTGAGATGCAAATCTCATTAAACCAAACTGGAATCGGCACAGTAATATGATTCATGAACAGGTTTTAAATTCAACTGGTACACAAAAAATCTCATTCCGGTTTTCCATGATATTTTCTGCTCCAGCTACTTCAATGAATGAATGCTTTAAATGGGACGAAGCAAGCGGATGTTGACAAAAACAAATGAAATAACGAAAATAATAACTTTTCAATTTGGTGGAATGCGGACGACATCAGCTTACTAAGTCCATAGCCCAAGGATATTATCAGAATAAACAAATGAGGGGACGATTTAAATGACACACCTTCTATAACTAGAACATGTGTCACAGGATTTTTAAATATTTTTCATCAAATAATTTAATATCTGAGATGTTGTAATGAGCTCTTCCGTACATAAAGACGTATATACAACAAAGAAGATTTGAAATTTGATAACATCCAGTTTGTCTTTATTTGGTGAGTAAAGAAGAATCCGATTATTTTTTATAAAAGTAAAATTCGTTTTTCAAATGATTCACTAAAAATATGCATAAATGATCAACACGAGAAGTTGACAGAAATGTTCGTTTTTCTGAATAAATTCAACTTGCATGTAATACCAAAACTGAAGCGAAAGTTAGAATATTCGGAAAATACAAAAGTTTCACTCACGCGAGCTTTAATGGAATGTATAACTGATCTTTCCTCAACTCTCCATGTAAATATAACTAGACGTAAATTACCAATTCCATTATTTATGCTTTTATTTTCGTGTTTTCATTCGAATACCTAACTGGCGCATAGTACATTTATATAGTTTTGAACGAAGGTTATATTATAGTGAAAATAATTGAGTAAATAATGAAAATTTAATCTGTTTTCTATCAAAACTATTACAAATCATGTACATCTATATACATATCGTCAATAAATTATTATCATGCAAAAGCAAGTACAAATCGATGTCCATTCTAAATTGACATTTATATTATGCATGCAGAACTAATTTTATTTTATCTAAATTTGTGTTTGCCATGCAAAACACCATTGCAATGAACAAACTCAAGGTTTAAATTTCTATTCTAGAACCATTTCGAAGTAGATATTCAAACGTATTGGACGGTTGTCTTTTTACTTTTTTTTGTTTAATTTTTCATAATATCACTAAGAAAGCAATGGATTTTTTCGACTCAATCTCTGTATCATTTTACTTATTGCAATTATTTGCACTTAGTCCATTCAGCCTAACAAATCGTCAGATGAAGTCTGTCACGAAAAAGGCCCATCGTAACTTTAGTTTTTGCGTAATGCTCATTCAATTGGTGGCCACAGTATTATGTTTGGTGTTTTTGAATCATATTATATTTTGGGAATTGCCTCAAGCGATAAAAGCGCTTGATACGCTGACGATGACACTGATTCAATTGACGGCATTTTTCATCTTTTTGGAATCATATAGGAAGCGATACATTCAAATGGATTTTTTACGGAAAATCAATACAATTGATTTTATTTTGGAGTATAAAATTGGAATAAGTCCGGACTATGTTAGCAATAGAAAAACAAATATCTGGCGACTACTCCGATGGATTGTTCTGGATGTTGCAATTTTCATCACGAATTTGGTCATTTTCATTATTTTATATCCAATGGGATATCGATGGTGGCTGGTATGTTATCCGTCGTTTTTGATTTGTTCATTGCGTTACTATCAAATAACAACCTATGTGGATATAATGCACCATCGATACCAAAGCATCAATCAGTTTATCGATCAATTCAATTTTCAATCGGAAAACAATCATTTGGAAGACGAAATGATAAATGTTGATCTGGCTAAAACAATGGCAAACGTACGTACATTAATTCAAAAGTACAAAACTGGTCGTATATATGAAAAATTATTCGATCTGCGACGAGTTTGTCGTCTACTTAGTTCAGCAAATCATGCTATAAATGAAATGTTTCAATGGTCTATACCAGCCATCATATTGAACGACTTCTTACACATTTTGATCAATTCTTATTGGACGATACGGATTTTACTGGAGGGAAAGACATTTTATTACACAATTCCACCACTGCTATGGACATTTCTGAATATGAATCACGTCCTTTCACTTTCGTCCGTTTGCCATCATGCAACTGAAGAGGTAATTTAAAGAAAAAAGAAATAATATTTCAAGTGTACATAATAGAACTTTTATTATTCACAAATTAGGCACAAAACATCGCTTGTTATCTGCACAAAATTGAATTTACTGCAAACGATTCAAAACTACGTCAAATGGTTCGTTTGATTCCGAAACATTACTACTTTCATTCTAGGAAACTTTTTTTTCTTCTTAGATCTATCACTTCTCATTGGAGCTGTTGCAGAAAAGCGTTTACTATTCTGCATTTGGGTTTTTTCAAATTGATCTAACACTTGTGTTTACGGTAAATGGTTTCGACTTTAAATGGAATGATTACAAATTAAAAATTCATTATTTTTCAGATTATATCAGTATGTGCAACGTACTTGATCATTTTCATTCAATTCACTTTCAAACGGAACAATTAAGATATTCCGTTTTTCCTAACAACTTTTTCATACAACACGAATGATGCATATATATCACAACTTTGTAGTAAGTAACAATGATGTTGCCTTTATTTTACACAAATTCTGAATTGGTTAGTTAGCACGTTGGATCATTTCAACAAGCTACCTCCCGTGTACAAAAAAAGTGACTGACTATTTTGGGACAAACTGACTGACTATTGACTGTAAAAACAAGCAACCTTAGTTAAATTTAGTTAACTTCAATCAATAAAGTAAGCTATGGTTAACTGCAACAACTATAGTTATAACTATAGTTGACAATAATCATAGTCACCCGATAGTCGAAACGTCCCAAAATAATCGCCTGACTGACTGAGTAACTATAGTCGATTGTTTTCCATACAAAATTTTAAAATTCATGAATATAGCTAACTATAGTCACTTACAGTCAATAGTAACTTAGTCACTTTTTTTCCACTCGGGCTGCTACTTAATAGCAAGATTTCTCTATCTTGACTCGAGCGAAAAATGCTTGAATCATAGCTGCTCACGAATATTTGTTCGTTCGTTCGAAACATATTTTTTTGGTGTTTTTGTTCGTTCATCCGTAGAAAATGAAATGATTGAATATTTCGTTATTGAAATTTTCCTTGCTTGTACAATTTATACGTCGAAATAGTAAATAAATATTTTATTTTTACTTTTCCGCACACACCTAGTGTGTAAGGTAAAGTATTGGAATCGGTCGAAAAATTAACACCCTCAAAAAACATGTTTTCTGGGTGATTTAGGAGCCAGGGAACACGAATCTAGCGTTTTTTCGATGTCCGAATGTATGTGCGTTGTACCCTGTGCGTTGTACCCTGTACGCAAAAATTTGTTAACACGATAACTTTCAAACAAGAAAAGTAATTCAAAATCTGACTTCACAGGATGATTGGGAGTGCCGAGGAATAGAAACCAATAGATTTTGAGCGACTTTGGTTGAAAGAGTGAAGTGTCATGTCTGATGTGATGCCCATGGGCATCCATGGGAAAAATTCAATTTTTCTTCCAAAAATGATATTTAATTTATTCTTAAATACTCAAAAATATGTAATGGGGGGTTTTTGGGTACGAGAAAACCGAATATGACGTTAGTTTTGCGATACAAATATATTTCGACACACTTAACATACAAAAATTTCAAAAAAAAAATTGCATTTTTGTATGGAAGCCATGCCTGTATGATATCGTAATGAGCTGAAACTTTGCACAGGTTATTTTCATCACACGAAAATAACATTCCGAAAGTTTGAAGACATTTCAATGCATATTAGGGGTACCTCCCGAACAAAATTTTGGATTTTTCACCCAAAAACGAAAATTTTGTATGGGAAGTACCCCTAAATTGTATTGAAATTTCTTCAAACTTCCAGAATGTTAGCTTTTTGTGAAGAAAATAACATCTGCAAATATTCACATGGTTACGATATCATACAAGCATTGATTCCATCTCAAAATTCCCATTTTAAGTCATTCTTGTATAAAAATAGTGTCAAAAATTATGTGTATCGCAAAACTAATGTCAGATTCAGTTTTTCGTGATTTCAAATTCAAGTAAAAGATATGTAATAAATGCATGTTGTGGATCACAGTGCGGAAAAGTTCATCTTACGTATGTAAGACATTTTATTTTATTATTAATTTTTGAAAAAATAAGCGAAGAAAACTTCTTATTCTGATACAAATTTAACGTGAATTTTATAAATAAACGTTTTCGGAAACAATGTTTCCATCATCAAACTCACTTTTATAGCTCGCCTGATGATTTTTCATTTGATTAACTGATACAGTATGTTCAACAACAACAATAATTTATTATTTTTTGATAAAAATGTGATTTGACACAGAGTAGTCTTTGCGCTCTTCGTCTCTGTGTACAAGCAGAGTCGTGCGTTTGCAATGTAGCGTGCACGCAACGAAATAAGACTTATTTCTAACCAGTAAAGTACCCAAAGTGTCACAAAAAGTTATCAATTTCACTTATATAGATCGACATAAAGTGTCGAAAAAAAAAGTTTGTGAAAATAAAGGGTGAGCTAATGGGCTAGTAAGGGCAGGGGGCACCCCCCATTGTCAAAAATTCATCGGATCAAAAAATAATGTACTACAAAGTTGTTCAGAATGACGAGAGCAATTTTTAAGGACCCCTTCCCTCCAAATCCCCACACCCCCCAGGGGGTCGGGAAGTCATATCCCCTCAAGGTATGATTTTTTCGGCCTGAAACCTCGAAATTCGGAATCAGCATGCCAAATTACCCTAGAAATGATATTTGTCTCGTGCGCTCTTTCCCCAAGTCTCCCAACAATTCAGAGCCCCCCAATTAGAGTAAAATGATAAAAAGTCGTGTTTTCACTTTTTAGGTGCGGAAATTCGCACTCAAATGTATGGCCAACTATAACTAATTTTATCCGCACAATTCATTTATACCATTTAGATCACTGAAGAATACCCCGGGTATGGGTGAAGGATAATGGGTGTTTTTCCACTCCAAAGACCTTAAATATGGGCCCGAAGAGTCAAACCGGAGCACCCCCTAGGGGGGAGGTGTACGATAGGGGGTCAAAACCAATGGTGCCAATCGATAGAGGACTGAACAGTAGGGGCGAAAAAATTAATGATTCAAATCGATAGAGCGCCCCAAAATTACCCTAGAAATGTCAATCTCTTTGGTACAATCATATATTCGATACCCAAAAGGAAATTGAGTAAAGTTTCCCCCCCTTGCCTCCGGAGCCGTTTGTTCCTATCCCATATTTGAAGATATTAACGTCCAAATAAAGCTAAAGTGATCTATTCTGAAACTTATATCTGATGCAATTCATTGAGAACCACCACGCACAAGACCAAATCATGTTTTGGCCGCATCTTACAAGCATTCATTGTCAGTGGTTTTCGTATAAAAACGTCAAATTTTTATACTCACACAGTATAACAATAGATTTATACTTGTATTAGTATACTCATAGTGGACGATTACACGGCCCCATTATAAATCGCAGTGTAATGTTTATACTATCTCCGTGTAATTCTTCACTATGATTATACTAATAGAAGTATAAAGCTATTGTTATGCTGTGTGAGTATAAAATTTGACGTTTCTATACTAAAACGGCTGACAGTGGTCATTATGCGAAAAAAACAATGGATTGACTGAACAAAATATACCATTTGTGCCGAAAAAGGACAATCCACCAATATCAATGAGAAGAGTCGAAACGTCAATTAGCAATATTTCCAAAACGTAGATTTTGATTTGGTTCCCTGAATGGCTTTAACTTAAGTTTCAAATTGTTTCTGCACGGTAAACTTCTGGCGTCGTTGTTCCATATACATTATTTTTTGGTTGAATGCAGTTTGTAATTTTAATTGGGCTGGTGGCTGGAGACTAAGATCTGAATAACGGTTTGAAATTCTTGGGTTAAGGATCGCTTCCCAACATGTCTGCATTCATTCGAGGTACACACAAATTCTATTGCCGTTGGTATCATTCGAGTTTGATCTGATGCACATATGACCGGCGGCACATTATCTGTACATACGTTGTACATAACCAATAAACCTTACACGGCTGCCTGCAAATTAGTCATTTCGGTTTGCAAAGTGCCAATTGTTCCATTTTGAGTGTTAATTTTTTTCATTTTGCGTGTTAATTTTTTCATTTTGTTCCTTTATTTCATTCTCCATTCTAGTTATTTTTTCTTTCAAATTTTTAATTTCTTCTTCATATTTGCGTTTAAGGTCTGTTATCTCTTGGACTTATTGAACAAATACGTTTGAGGTGATTTTTACCTGAGAGATGTTTATTACATTAGATGAAGTCATAGCTGTCCACGAACGTTCGTTCGTTCGTTCGTAGAATATTTTTTGGTCTTTTTGTTCGTTCGTAGAATTGTATTGCGTTCGTTCGTTCGTTCGTTGTTCG